>NW_028295152.1:0-204000 GCF_964341445.2 Mesoplodon mirus | reverse complement strand
ATGATCCATGACCTCTGTCATCACAATACACCAAACCATTGTGATCACAATGTTCCATAACACTTGTCATCACAACACTCCATAATGCCTGTCATCACAATACTCCATGCCCTTTTCATCACAATGCACCATGACCTTTGTCATCACAATTCGCAATACACTTGTCATCACAATGCTCCATGACACTTGTCGTCACAATGCTCCTTGAACCATGTCACGAAAGGTTCCATGACTTTTTCATCACAATGCCCCATGCCGTTTTCATCACAATGTTCCAAGTCATTGTCATCAAAATACTCCAAAGCTTGTCATCAATATGCTACATGACTCTTGTCATCATAATTCTCTATGCACTTGTCAGCAAAATGCTCCCTGACACTTGTCATCACAATGTTCCA
This sequence comes from Mesoplodon mirus, assembly GCF_964341445.2. Lineage (NCBI taxonomy): Eukaryota > Metazoa > Chordata > Mammalia > Artiodactyla > Ziphiidae > Mesoplodon > Mesoplodon mirus. Next base: position 203,602 of record NW_028295152.1, on the reverse strand, counting down.
AGCCATTGTCATCACAATGCTCCATTACATTTGTCATCAGAATCCTCCATGACACTTGGCATCACAATGCTCCATGCCATTGTCATCACAATGAGCCATTACATATGTCATCACAATGTGCCCTGACACCTCTCTTTACAATACTGCATGACCTGTTCATCACAATGCTCTATTCCCTTTTCATCACAAATCGCCATTCCAACTCTCATCGCAATAATTCACAAAACTTATTAGACCAATGCTCCATGCCCTTGTCATCGCAATGCTCCATGCTCCTTGAAATCAAAATGATCCATGACCTCTGTCATCACAATACTCCAAACCATTGTGATCACAATGTTCCATAACACTTGTCATCACAACACTCCATAATGCCTGTCATCACAATACTCCATGCCCTTTTCATCACAATGCACCATGACCTTTGTCATCACAATTCGCAATACACTTGTCATCACAATGCTCCATGACACTTGTCGTCAGAATGCTCCTTGAACCATGTCACGAAAGGTTCCATGACTTTTTCATCACAATGCCCCATGCCGTTTTCATCACAATGTTCCAAGTCATTGTCATCAAAATACTCCAAAGCTTGTCATCAGAATGCTACATGACTCTTGTCATCATAATTCTCTATGCACTTGTCAGCAAAATGCTCCCTGACACTTGTCATCACAATGTTCCAAGCCATTGTCATCACAATGCTCCATTACATTTGTCATCAGAATCCTCCATGACACTTGGCATCACAATGCTCCATTCCATTGTCATCACAATGGGCCATTACATATGTCATCACAATGTGCCCTGACACCTCTCTTTACAATACTGCATGACCTGGTCATCACAATGCTCTATGCCCTTTTCATCACAAATCGCCATTCCAACTCTCATCGCAATAATTCATGAAACTTATTAGACCAATGCTCCATGCCCTTGTCATCACAATGCTCCATGCCCTTGTTATCACAGTGATCCATGACCCGTGTCATCACAATGTTCCGTGATTCCAGTCATCACAAAGCATCATGACCTTTGTCATCACAATGGTCCATGCCCTCACCATCAACCGTCTCTGTGACCTTCTTAAGCACAATGCTCCATGAACGTTTCATCACAATGCTCTTTGACCCTTTACATCGCAATACTCCATGAACGTTTTCACCCCAATGCTCCATGACCTTCTCATCACCATGCTCCATGACCAATATCATCACAATGGTCCATGACCACTGTCGTCACAAAACTCCATGACACCTGACAACACAATGATCTGGGACTTTTGTCATCACAATGCTCCATTCCCTAGCCATCACAATGCTCCATGACCCCTGTCATCAACATACTCCATGAATATTTTCAGCCCAATGCTCCATGACCCTTGTCATCACAATGATCCATGAAATTTGGGATCACATTGCTTCATGCCCTTGTCATCACAATGCTCCATGCTACTTGAAATCAAAATGATCCATGACCTCTGTCATCACAATGCTCCAAACCCTTGTGATCACAATGTTCCATAACACTTGTCATCACAATGCTCCATGATGCCTCTCATCACAATACTCCATGCCCTTTTCATCACGATGCTCCATGACTTTGTCATCACAATTCTCAATACACTTGTCATCACAATGCTCCCTGACACTTGTCATTAGAATGCTCCTTGAACCCTGTCACGAAACGTCTCCATGCCTTTTTCATCACAAGGCCCCATGCCATTTTCATCACAATGCTCCATGCCATTGTCATCAAAATACTCCACAAGCTTGTCATCAGAATGCTCCATGACAGTTGTCATCACAATTCTCCATGCACTTGTCAGCACGATGCTCCCTGACCCTTGTCATCACAATGCTCCAAGCCATTGTCATCACAAAACTCCATTGCCTTTGTCATCAGAATCCTCCAGGACACTTGGCATCACAATGCTCCATGCCATTGTCATCACAATGGGCCATTACATATGTCATCACAATGCTCCCTGACATCTGTCTTCACCATATTCCATGACCTTCTCATCACAATGCTCCATGCCCTTGTCATCACAATGTTCCTAGACCCATGTAATCACTATGGTCCATGCCCCTTTTCATCAGTATGCTCCGTGAGATTTGTCATCACAAGGCTCCATGGTTTTCTCATCAAAATGCTCCAGGACTTTTTTTTATCACAATGCTTCATGACCTTGTTATGAAAATTCTCAATGGCCCTTGTCATCATAATGCTCCAAGCCCTAGTCATCACAATGCTCCATTATATTTTCTATCACAATCCTCCATTACATCTCGCATCACAGTGCTCCATTACAGTGTCATCGCAATGGACCATGACATATGTCATCACAATGCTCCCTAACATCTGTCTTCACCATATTCCATGACATTCTCATCACAATGCTCCATGCCCTAGTCATCACAATGCACCATGTCCACAGTCATCACAATAATCAAAGCAACATATCAGACCAATGTTTCATGCCCGTGTCATCACAATGCTCCATGCCCTTGTCATCACAATGCTCCATGACCCCTGTATTCACAATGCTCCGTGACGCTTGTCATCCCAGAGCTCCATCACACCGGTCATCACAATGCTCCATGCCTTTGTCAGCAAAATGCTACAATACCTTTTCATTACAATGCTCTATGTGCTTGTCATCACAGTACTCCATTAACATTTTCATCACAATCCTCCATGAACCTTGGAATCACATTGCTTCATGCCCTTGTCATCACAATGCTCCATGATCCTTGAAATCAAAATGATCCGTGACCTCTGGCATCACAATACTTCAAACCCTTGTGATCACAATGTTCCATAACACTTGTCATCACAACGCTCCATGATGCATGTCATCACAATATTCCATGCCCTTTTCATAACAATGCTCCGTGACCCTTGTCATCACAATGCTCCATGCCTTTGTCAGAACAATGCTCCATGACCCTTGTCATCACAATGTGCCGTGCGCTTTTCATCACAATGATCCACAACCTTGTCATCGCTATGCTCCATAAACCTTGTAATCAGAATGCTCCATGCACTTCTCATCCAAATGCTCTCTCACATGAGACATCAGAATGTTCCATCACTAGTCATCACAATCCTCCCTCACCCCTGTTATCACAATGTTCCATGACCCCTGTCATCACAATGCTACATCCCCTTATCAGCACAATGTTCCTTGACCCCTGACATCACAATGTTCCATAACCCCTGTCAGCAAAATGCTCCATGACCCTTTTCATCCCAAAGCTCCATGATCCCTGGCATCACAATGTTCTATAACCCCTGTCATCAAAATATTCCATTACACTTTTCATCAAATTGCTGCATGACCCTGTCATCAAAATGCTCCCTGCCCTTCTCATCACAATGCACCACACACTTGTCATCAAAATGCTCCATGACCTTTGTCATCACAAAGCTCCATGACCCTTGGCATCACAATGCTCCATGTCATTGTCATCACAATGCTCCATGAACCCTCTCATCACATTGCTTCATGCCCTTGTCATCACAATGCTCCATGCTCCTTGAAATCAAAATGATCCATCACCTCTGTCATCACAATACTCCAAACCATTGTGATCACCATGTTCCATAACACTTGTCATCACAACACTCCATAATGCCTGTCATCACAATACTCCATGCCCTTTTCATCACAATGCACCATGACCTTTGTCATCACAATTCGCAATACACTTGTCATCACAATGCTCCATGACACTTGTCGTCACAATGCTCCTTGAACCATGTCACGAAAGGTTCCATGACTTTTTCATCACAATGCCCCATGCCGTTTTCACCACAATGTTCCAAGTCATTGTCATCAAAATACTCCAAAGCTTGTCATCAGAATGCTACATGACTCTTGTCATCATAATTCTCTATGCACTTGTCAGCAAAATGCTCCCTGACACTTGTCATCACAATGTTCCAAGCCATTGTCATCACAATGCTCCATTACATTTGTCATCAGAATCCTCCATGACACTTGGCATCACAATGCTCCATGCCATTGTCATCACAATGGGCCATTACATATGTCATCACAATGTGCCCTGACACCTCTCTTTTAATACTGCATGACCTGGTCATCACAATGCTCTATGCCCTTTTCATCACAAATCGCCATTCCAACTCTCATCGCAATAATTCATGAAACTTATTAGACCAATGCTCCATGCCCTTGTCATCACAATGCTCCATGCCCTTGTTATCACAGTGATCCATGACCCGTGTCATCACAATGTTCCGTGATTCCAGTCATCACAATGCATCATGACCTTTGTCATCACAGTGGTCCATGCCCTCACCATCAACCGTCTCTGTGACCTTCTTAAGCACAATGCTCCATGAACGTTTCATCACAATGCTCTTTGACCCTTTACATCACAATACTCCATGAACGTTTTCACCCCAATGCTCCATGACCTTCTCATCACCATGCTCCATGACCAATATCATCACAATGGTCCATGACCACTGTCGTCACAAAACTCCATGACACCTGACAACACAATGATCTGGGACTTTTGTCATCACAATGCTCCATTCCCTAGCCATCACAATGCTCCATGACCCCTGTCATCAACATACTCCATGAATATTTTCAGCCCAATGCTCCATGACCCTTGTCATCACAATGATCCATGAAATTTGGGATCACATTGCTTCATGCCCTTGTCATCACAATGCTCCATGCTACTTGAAATCAAAATGATCCATGACTTCTGTCATTACAATGCTCCAAACCCTTGTGATCACAATGTTCCATAACACTTGTCATCACAATGCTCCATGATGCCTCTCATCACAATACTCCATGCCCTTTTCATCACGATGCTCCATGACTTTGTCATCACAATTCTCAATACACTTGTCATCACAATGCTCCCTGACACTTGTCATTAGAATGCTCCTTTTCCCTGTCACGAAACGTCTCCATGCCTTTTTCATCACAAGGCCCCATGCCATTTTCATCACAATGCTCCATGCCATTGTCATCAAAATACTCCACAAGCTTGTCATCAGAATGCTCCATGACAGTTGTCATCACAATTCTCCATGCACTTGTCAGCACGATGCTCCCTGACCCTTGTCATCACAATGCTCCAAGCCATTGTCATCACAAAACTCCATTGCCTTTGTCATCAGAATCCTCCAGGACACTTGGCATCACAATGCTCCATGCCATTGTCATCAAAATGGGCCATTACATATGTCATCACAATGCTCCCTGACATCTGTCTTCACCATATTCCATGACCTTCTCATCACAATGCTCCATGCCCTTGTCATCACAATGTTCCTAGACCCATGTAATCACTATGGTCCATGCCCCTTTTCATCAGTATGCTCCGTGAGATTTGTCATCACAAGGCTCCATGGTTTTCTCATCAAAATGCTCCAGGACTTTTTTTTATCACAATGCTTCATGACCTTGTTATGAAAATTCTCAATGGCCCTTGTCATCATAATGCTCCAAGCCCTAGTCATCACAATGCTCCATTATATTTTCTATCACAATCCTCCATTACATCTCGCATCACAATGCTCCATTACAGTGTCATCGCAATGGACCATGACATATGTCATCACAATGCTCCCTAACATCTGTCTTCACCATATTCCATGACATTCTCATCACAATGCTCCATGCCCTTGTCATCACAATGCACCATGTCCACAGTCATCACAATAATCTAAGCAACATATCTGACCAATGTTTCATGCCCGTGTCATCACAATGCTCCATGCCCTTGTCATCACAATGCTCCATGACCCCTGTATTCACAATGCTCCGTGACGCTTGTCATCCCAGTGCTCCATCACACCGGTCATCACAATGCTCCATGCCTTTGTCAGCAAAATGCTACATGACCTTTTCATTACAATGCTCTATGTGCTTGTCATCACAGTACTCCATTAACATTTTCATCACAATCCTCCATGAACCTTGGAATCACATTGCTTCATGCCCTTGTCATCACAATGCTCCATGATCCTTGAAATCAAAATGATCCGTGACCTCTGGCATCACAATTCTTCAAACCCTTGTGATCACAATGTTCCATAACACTTGTCATCACAACGCTCCATGATGCATGTCATCACAATATTCCATGCCCTTTTCATAACAATGCTCCATGACCCTTGTCATCACAATGTGCCGTGCGTTTTTCATCACAATGATCCACAACCTTGTCATCGCTATGCTCCATAAACCTTGTAATCAGAATGCTCCATGCACTTCTCATCCAAATGCTCTCTCACATGAGACATCAGAATGTTCCATCACTAGTCATCACAATCCTCCCTCACCCCTGTTATCACAATGTTCCATGACCCCTGTCATCACAATGCTACATCCCCTTATCAGCACAATGTTCCTTGACCCCTGACATCACAATGTTCCATAACCCCTGGCAGCAAAATGCTCCATGACCCTTTTCATCCCAAAGCTGCATGATCCCTGGCATCACAATGTTCTATAACCCCTGTCATCAAAATATTCCATTACACTTTTCATCAAATTGCTGCATGACCCTGTCATCAAAATGCTCCCTGCCCTTCTCATCACAATGCACCACACACTTGTCATCAAAATGCTCCATGACTTTGTCATCACAAAGCTCCATGACCCTTGGCATCACAATGCTCCATATCATTGTCATCACAATGCTCCATGAACCCTCTCATCACATTGCTTCATGCCCTTGTCATCACAATGCTCCATGCTCCTTGAAATCAAAATGATCCATGACCTCTGTCATCACAATACACCAAACCATTGTGATAACCATGTTCCATAACACTTGTCATCACAACACTCCATAATGCCTGTCATCACAATACTCCATGCCCTTTTCATCACAATGCACCATGACCTTTGTCATCACAATTCGCAATACACTTGTCATCACAATGCTCCATGACACTTGTCGTCACAATGCTCCTTGAACCATGTCACGAAAGGTTCCATGACTTTTTCATCACAATGCCCCATGCCGTTTTCATCACAATGTTCCAAGTCATTGTCATCAAAATACTCCAAAGCTTGTCATCAGAATGCTACATGACTCTTGTCATCATAATTCTCTATGCACTTGTCAGCAAAATGCTCCCTGACACTTGTCATCACAATGTTCCAAGCCATTGTCATCACAATGCTCCATTACATTTGTCATCAGAATCCTCCATGACACTTGGCATCACAATGCTCCATGCCATTGTCATCACAATGGGCCATTACATATGTCATCACAATGTGCCCTGACACCTCTCTTTACAATACTGCATGACATGGTCATCACAATGCTCTATGCCCTTTTCATCACAAATCGCCATTCCAACTCTCATCGCAATAATTCATGAAACTTATTAGACCAATGCTCCATGCCCTTGTCATCACAATGCTCCATGCCCTTGTTATCACAGTGATCCATGACCCGTGTCATCACAATGTTCCGTGATTCCAGTCATCACAATGCATCATGACCTTTGTCATCACAATGGTCCATGCCCTCACCATCAACCGTCTCTGTGACCTTCTTAAGCACAATGCTCCATGAACGTTTCATCACAATGCTCTTTGACCCTTTACATCGCAATACTCCATGAACGTTTTCACCCCAATGCTCCATGACCTTCTCATCACCATGCTCCATGACCAATATCATCACAATGGTCCATGACCACTGTCGTCACAAAACTCCATGACACCTGACAACACAATGATCTGGGACTTTTGTCATCACAATGCTCCATTCCCTAGCCATCACAATGCTCCATGACCCCTGTCATCAACATACTCCATGAATATTTTCAGCCCAATGCTCCATGACCCTTGTCATCACAATGATCCATGAAATTTGGGATCACATTGCTTCATGCCCTTGTCATCACAATGCTCCATGCTACTTGAAATCAAAATGATCCATGACCTCTGTCATCACAATGCTCCAAACCCTTGTGATCACAATGTTCCATAACACTTGTCATCACAATGCTCCATGATGCCTCTCATCACAATACTCCATGCCCTTTTCATCACGATGCTCCATGACTGTCATCACAATTCTCAATACACTTGTCATCACAATGCTCCCTGACACTTGTCATTAGAATGCTCCTTGAACCCTGTCACGAAACGTCTCCATGCCTTTTTCATCACAAGGCCCCATGCCATTTTCATCACAATGCTCCATGCCATTGTCATCAAAATACTCCACAAGCTTGTCATCAGAATGCTCCATGACAGTTGTCATCACAATTCTCCATGCACTTGTCAGCACGATGCTCCCTGACCCTTGTCATCACAATGCTCCAAGCCATTGTCATCACAAAACTCCATTGCCTTTGTCATCAGAATCCTCCAGGACACTTGGCATCACAATGCTCCATGCCATTGTCATCACAATGGGCCATTACATATGTCATCACAATGCTCCCTGACATCTGTCTTCACTATATTCCATGACCTTCTCATCACAATGCTCCATGCCCTTGTCATCACAATGTTCCTAGACCCATGTAATCACTATGGTCCATGCCCCTTTTCATCAGTATGCTCCGTGAGATTTGTCATCACAAGGCTCCATGGTTTACTCATCAAAATGCTCCAGGACTTTTTTTTATCACAATACTTCATGACCTTGTTATGAAAATTCTCAATGGCCCTTGTCATCATAATGCTCCAAGCCCTAGTCATCACAATGCTCCATTATATTTTCTATCACAATCCTCCATTACATCTCGCATCACAATGCTCCATTACAGTGTCATCGCAATGGACCATGACATATGTCATCACAATGCTCCCTAACATCTGTCTTCACCATATTCCATGACATTCTCATCACAATGCTCCATGCCCTTGTCATCACAATGCACCATGTCCACAGTCATCACAATAATCTAAGCAACATATCTGACCAATGTTTCATGCCCGTGTCATCACAATGCTCCATGCCCTTGTCATCACAATGCTCCATGACCCCTGTATTCACAATGCTCCGTGACGCTTGTCATCCCAGTGCTCCATCACACCGGTCATCACAATGCTCCATGCCTTTGTCAGCACAATGCTACATGACCTTTTCATTACAATGCTCTATGTGCTTGTCATCACAGTACTCCATTAACATTTTCATCACAATCCTCCATGAACCTTGGAATCACATTGCTTCATGCCCTTGTCATCACAATGCTCCATGATCCTTGAAATCAAGATGATCCGTGACCTCTGGCATCACAATTCTTCAAACCCTTGTGATCACAATGTTCCATAACACTTGTCATCACAACGCTCCATGATGCATGTCATCACAATATTCCATGCCCTTTTCATAACAATGCTCCGTGACCCTTGTCATCACAATGCTCCATGCCTTTGTCAGAACAATGCTCCATGACCCTTGTCATCACAATGTGCCGTGCGCTTTTCATCACAATGATCCACAACCTTGTCATCGCTATGCTCCATAAACCTTGTAATCAGAATGCTCCATGCACTTCTCATCCAAATGCTCTCTCACATGAGATATCACAATGTTCCATCACTAGTCATCACAATCCACCCTCAGCCCTGTTATCACAATGTTCCATGACCCCTGTCATCACAATGCTACATCCCCTTATCAGCACAATGTTCCTTGACCCCTGACATCACAATGTTCCATAACCCCTGGCAGCAAACTGCTCCATGACCCTTTTCATCCCAAAGCTCCATGATCCCTGGCATCACAATGTTCTATAACCCCTGTCATCAAAATATTCCATTACACTTTTCATCAAATTGCTGCATGACCCTGTCATCAAAATGCTCCCTGCCCTTCTCATCACAATGCACCACACACTTGTCATCAAAATGCTCCATGACCTTTGTCATCACAAAGCTCCATGACCCTTGGCATCACAATGCTCCATGTCATTGTCATCACAATGCTCCATGAACCCTCTCATCACATTGCTTCATGCCCTTGTCATCACAATGCTCCATGCTCCTTGAAATCAAAATGATCCATGACCTCTGTCATCACAATACTCCAAACCATTGTGATCACCATGTTCCATAACACTTGTCATCACAACACTCCATAATGCCTGTCATCACAATACTCCATGCCCTTTTCATCACAATGCACCATGACCTTTGTCATCACAATTCACAATACACTTGTCATCACAATGCTCCATGACACTTGTCGTCAGAATGCTCCTTGAACCATGTCACGAAAGGTTCCATGACTTTTTCATCACAATGCCCCATGCCGTTTTCATCACAATGTTCCAAGTCATTGTCATCAAAATACTCCAAAGCTTGTCATCAGAATGCTACATGACTCTTGTCATCATAATTCTCTATGCACTTGTCAGCAAAATGCTCCCTGACACTTGTCATCACAATGTTCCAAGCCATTGTCATCACAATGCTCCATTACATTTGTCATCAGAATCCTCCATGACACTTGGCATCACAATGCTTCATGCCATTGTCATCACAATGGGCCATTACATATGTCATCACAATGTGCCCTGACACCTCTCTTTACAATACTGCATGACCTGGTCATCACAATGCTCTATGCCCTTTTCATCACAAATCGCCATTCCAACTCTCATCGCAATAATTCATGAAACTTATTAGACCAATGCTCCATGCCCTTGTCATCACAATGCTCCATGCCCTTGTTATCACAGTGATCCATGACCCGTGTCATCACAATGTTCCGTGATTCCAGTCATCACAATGCATCATGACCTTTGTCATCACAATGGTCCATGCCCTCACCATCAACCGTCTCTGTGACCTTCTTAAGCACAATGCTCCATGAACGTTTCATCACAATGCTCTTTGACCCTTTACATCGCAATACTCCATGAACGTTTTCACCCCAATGCTCCATGACCTTCTCATCACCATGCTCCATGACCAATATCATCACAATGGTCCATGACCACTGTCGTCACAAAACTCCATGACACCTGACAACACAATGATCTGGGACATTTGTCATCACAATGCTCCATTCCCTAGCCATCACAATGCTCCATGACCCCTGTCATCAACATACTCCATGAATATTTTCAGCCCAATGCTCCATGACCCTTGTCATCACAATGATCCATGAAATTTGGGATCACATTGCTTCATGCCCTTGTCATCACAATGCTCCATGCTACTTGAAATCAAAATGATCCATGACCTCTGTCATCACAATGCTCCAAACCCTTGTGATCACAATGTTCCATAACACTTGTCATCACAATGCTCCATGATGCCTCTCATCACAATACTCCATGCCCTTTTCATCACGATGCTCCATGACTTTGTCATCACAATTCTCAATACACTTGTCATCACAATGCTCCCTGACACTTGTCATTAGAATGCTCCTTGAACCCTGTCACGAAACGTCTCCATGCCTTTTTCATCACAAGGCCCCATGCCATTTTCATCACAATGCTCCATGCCATTGTCATCAAAATACTCCACAAGCTTGTCATCAGAATGCTCCATGACAGTTGTCATCACAATTCTCCATGCACTTGTCAGCACGATGCTCCCTGACCCTTGTCATCACAATGCTCCAAGCCATTGTCATCACAAAACTCCATTGCCTTTGTCATCAGAATCCTCCAGGACACTTGGCATCACAATGCTCCATGCCATTGTCATCACAATGGGCCATTACATATGTCATCACAATGCTCCCTGACATCTGTCTTCACCATATTCCATGACCTTCTCATCACAATGCTCCATGCCCTTGTCATCACAATGTTCCTAGACCCATGTAATCACTATGGTCCGTGCCCCTTTTCATCAGTATGCTCCGTGAGATTGGTCATCACAAGGCTCCATGGTTTCCTCATCAAAATACTCCAGGACTTTTTTTTATCACAATGCTTCATGACCTTGTTATGAAAATTCTCAATGGCCCTTGTCATCATAATGCTCCAAGCCCTAGTCATCACAATGCTCCATTATATTTTCTATCACAATCCTCCATTACATCTCGCATCACAATGCTCCATTACAGTGTCATCGCAATGGACCATGACATATGTCATCACAATGCTCCCTAACATCTGTCTTCACCATAATCCATGACATTCTCATCACAATGCTCCATGCCCTTGTCATCACAATGCACCATGTCCACAGTCATCACAATAATCTAAGCAACATATCTGACCAATGTTTCATGCCCGTGTCATCACAATGCTCCATGCCCTTGTCATCACAATGCTCCATGACCCCTGTATTCACAATGCTCCGTGACGCTTGTCATCCCAGTGCTCCATCACACCGGTCATCACAATGCTCCATGCCTTTGTCAGCAAAATGCTACATGACCTTTTCATTACAATGCTCTATGTGCTTGTCATCACAGTACTCCATTAACATTTTCATCACAATCCTCCATGAACCTTGGAATCACATTGCTTCATGCCCTTGTCATCACAATGCTCCATGATCCTTGAAATCAAAATGATCCGTGACCTCTGGCATCACAATTCTTCAAACCCTTGTGATCACAATGTTCCATAACACTTGTCATCACAACGCTCCATGATGCATGTCATCACAATATTCCATGCCCTTTTCATAACAATGCTCCGTGACCCTTGTCATCACAATGCTCCATGCCTTTGTCAGAACAATGCTCCATGACCCTTGTCATCACAATGTGCCGTGCGCTTTTCATCACAATGATCCACAACCTTGTCATCGCTATGCTCCATAAACCTTGTAATCAGAATGCTCCATGCACTTCTCATCCAAATGCTCTCTCACATGAGATATCACAATGTTCCATCACTAGTCATCACAATCCTCCCTCACCCCTGTTATCACAATGTTCCATGACCCCTGTCATCACAATGCTACATCCCCTTATCAGCACAATGTTCCTTGACCCCTGACATCACAATGTTCCATAACCCCTGGCAGCAAACTGCTCCATGACCCTTTTCATCCCAAAGCTCCATGATCCCTGGCATCACAATGTTCTATAACCCCTGTCATCAAAATATTCCATTACACTTTTCATCAAATTGCTGCATGACCCTGTCATCAAAATGCTCCCTGCCCTTCTCATCACAATGCACCACACACTTGTCATCAAAATGCTCCATGACCTTTGTCATCACAAAGCTCCATGACCCTTGGCATCACAATGCTCCATGTCATTGTCATCACAATGCTCCATGAACCCTCTCATCACATTGCTTCATGCCCTTGTCATCACAATGCTCCATGCTCCTTGAAATCAAAATGATCCATGACCTCTGTCATCACAATACACCAAACCATTGTGATAACCATGTTCCATAACACTTGTCATCACAACACTCCATAATGCCTGTCATCACAATACTCCATGCCCTTTTCATCACAATGCACCATGACCTTTGTCATCACAATTCGCAATACACTTGTCATCACAATGCTCCATGACACTTGTCGTCACAATGCTCCTTGAACCATGTCACGAAAGGTTCCATGACTTTTTCATCACAATGCCCCATGCCGTTTTCATCACAATGTTCCAAGTCATTGTCATCAAAATACTCCAAAGCTTGTCATCAGAATGCTACATGACTCTTGTCATCATAATTCTCTATGCACTTGTCAGCAAAATGCTCCCTGACACTTGTCATCACAATGTTCCAAGCCATTGTCATCACAATGCTCCATTACATTTGTCATCAGAATCCTCCATGACACTTGGCATCACAATGCTCCATGCCATTGTCATCACAATGGGCCATTACATATGTCATCACAATGTGCCCTGACACCTCTCTTTACAATACTGCATGACCTGGTCATCACAATGCTCTATGCCCTTTTCATCACAAATCGCCATTCCAACTCTCATCGCAATAATTCATGAAACTTATTAGACCAATGCTCCATGCCCTTGTCATCACAATGCTCCATGCCCTTGTTATCACAGTGATCCATGACCCGTGTCATCACAATGTTCCGTGATTCCAGTCATCACAATGTATCATGACCTTTGTCATCACAATGGTCCATGCCCTCACCATCAACCGTCTCTGTGACCTTCTTAAGCACAATGCTCCATGAACGTTTCATCACAATGCTCTTTGACCCTTTACATCGCAATACTCCATGAACGTTTTCACCCCAATGCTCCATGACCTTCTCATCACCATGCTCCATGACCAATATCATCACAATGGTCCATGACCACTGTCGTTACAAAACTCCATGACACCTGACAACACAATGATCTGGGACATTTGTCATCACAGTGCTCCATTCCCTAGCCATCACAATGCTCCATGACCCCTGTCATCAACATACTCCATGAATATTTTCAGCCCAATGCTCCATGACCCTTGTCATCACAATGATCCATGAAATTTGGGATCACATTGCTTCATGCCCTTGTCATCACAATGCTCCATGCTACTTGAAATCAAAATGATCCATGACCTCTGTCATCACAATGCTCCAAACCCTTGTGATCACAATGTTCCATAACACTTGTCATCACAATGCTCCATGATGCCTCTCATCACAATACTCCATGCCCTTTTCATCACGATGCTCCATGACTTTGTCATCACAATTCTCAATACACTTGTCATCACAATGCTCCCTGACACTTGTCATTAGAATGCTCCTTGAACCCTGTCACGAAACGTCTCCATGCCTTTTTCATCACAAGGCCCCATGCCATTTTCATCACAATGCTCCATGCCATTGTCATCAAAATACTCCACAAGCTTGTCATCAGAATGCTCCATGACAGTTGTCATCACAATTCTCCATGCACTTGTCAGCACGATGCTCCCTGACCCTTGTCATCACAATGCTCCAAGCCATTGTCATCACAAAACTCCATTGCCTTTGTCATCAGAATCCTCCAGGACACTTGGCATCACAATGCTCCATGCCATTGTCATCACAATGGGCCATTACATATGTCATCACAATGCTCCCTGACATCTGTCTTCACCATATTCCATGACCTTCTCATCACAATGCTCCATGCCCTTGTCATCACAATGTTCCTAGACCCATGTAATCACTATGGTCCATGCCCCTTTTCATCAGTAAGCTCCGTGAGATTTGTCATCACAAGGCTCCATGGTTTACTCATCAAAATGCTCCAGGACTTTTTTTTATCACAATGCTTCATGACCTTGTTATGAAAATTCTCAATGGCCCTTGTCATCATAATGCTCCAAGCCCTAGTCATCACAATGCTCCATTATATTTTCTATCACAATCCTCCATTACATCTCGCATCACAATGCTCCATTACAGTGTCATCGCAATGGACCATGACATATGTCATCACGATGCTCCCTAACATCTGTCTTCACCATATTCCATGACATTCTCATCACAATGCTCCATGCCCTTGTCATCACAATGCACCATGTCCACAGTCATCACAATAATCTAAGCAACATATCTGACCAATGTTTCATGCCCGTGTCATCACAATGCTCCATGCCCTTGTCATCACAATGCTCCATGACCCCTGTATTCACAATGCTCCGTGACGCTTGTCATCCCAGTGCTCCATCACACCGGTCATCACAATGCTCCATGCCTTTGTCAGCAAAATGCTACATGACCTTTTCATTACAATGCTCTATGTGCTTGTCATCACAGTATTCCATTAACATTTTCATCACAATCCTCCATGAACCTTGGAATCACATTGCTTCATGCCCTTGTCATCACAATGCTCCATGATCCTTGAAATCAAAATGATCCGTGACCTCTGGCATCACAATTCTTCAAACCCTTGTGATCACAATGTTCCATAACACTTGTCATCACAACGCTCCATGATGCATGTCATCACAATATTCCATGCCCTTTTCATAACAATGCTCCGTGACCCTTGTCATCACAATGCTCCATGCCTTTGTCAGAACAATGCTCCATGACCCTTGTCATCACAATGTGCCGTGCGCTTTTCATCACAATGATCCACAACCTTGTCATCGCTATGCTCCATAAACCTTGTAATCAGAATGCTCCATGCACTTCTCATCCAAATGCTCTCTCACATGAGATATCACAATGTTCCATCACTAGTCATCACAATCCACCCTCACCCCTGTTATCACAATGTTCCATGACCCCTGTCATCACAATGCTACATCCCCTTATCAGCACAATGTTCCTTGACCCCTGACATCACAATGTTCCATAACCCCTTTCAGCAAAATGCTCCATGACCCTTTTCATCCCAAAGCTCCATGATCCCTGGCATCACAATGTTCTATAACCCCTGTCATCAAAATATTCCATTACACTTTTCATCAAATTGCTGCATGACCCTGTCATCAAAATGCTCCCTGCCCTTCTCATCACAATGCACCACACACTTGTCATCAAAATGCTCCATGACCTTTGTCATCACAAAGCTCCATGACCCTTGGCATCACAATGCTCCATGTCATTGTCATCACAATGCTCCATGAACCCTCTCATCACATTGCTTCATGCCCTTGTCATCACAATGCTCCATGCTCCTTGAAATCAAAATGATCCATGACCTCTGTCATCACAATACTCCAAACCATTGTGATCACAATGTTCCATAACACTTGTCATCACAACACTCCATAATGCCTGTCATCACAATACTCCATGCCCTTTTCATCACAATGCACCATGACCTTTGTCATCACAATTCGCAATACACTTGTCATCACAATGCTCCATGACACTTGTCGTCAGAATGCTCCTTGAACCATGTCACGAAAGGTTCCATGACTTTTTCATCACAATGCCCCATGCCGTTTTCATCACAATGTTCCAAGTCATTGTCATCAAAATACTCCAAAGCTTGTCATCAGAATGCTACATGACTCTTGTCATCATAATTCTCTATGCACTTGTCAGCAAAATGCTCCCTGACACTTGTCATCACAATGTTCCAAGCCATTGTCATCACAATGCTCCATTACATTTGTCATCAGAATCCTCCATGACACTTGGCATCACAATGCTCCATGCCATTGTCATCACAATGGGCCATTACATATGTCATCACAATGTGCCCTGACACCTCTCTTTACAATACTGCATGACCTGGTCATCACAATGCTCTATGCCCTTTTCATCACAAATCGCCATTCCAACTCTCATCGCAATAATTCATGAAACTTATTAGACCAATGCTCCATGCCCTTGTCATCACAATGCTTGCTCCATGCCCTTGTTATCACAGTGATCCATGACCCGTGTCATCACAATGTTCCGTGATTCCAGTCATCACAATGCATCATGACCTTTGTCATCACAATGGTCCATGCCCTCACCATCAACCGTCTCTGTGACCTTCTTAAGCACAATGCTCCATGAACGTTTCATCACAATGCTCTTTGACCCTTTACATCGCAATACTCCATGAACATTTTCACCCCAATGCTCCATGACCTTCTCATCACCATGCTCCATGACCAATATCATCACAATGGTCCATGACTACTGTCGTCACAAAACTCCACGACACCTGGCAACACAATGATCTGGGACATTTGTCATCACAATGCTCCATTCCCTAGCCATCACAATGCTCCATGACCCCTGTCATCAACATACTCCATGAATATTTTCAGCCCAATGCTCCATGACCCTTGTCATCACAATGATCCATGAAATTTGGGATCACATTGCTTCATGCCCTTGTCATCACAATGCTCCATGCTACTTGAAATCAAAATGATCCATGACCTCTGTCATCACAATGCTCCAAACCCTTGTGATCACAATGTTCCATAACACTTGTCATCACAATGCTCCATGATGCCTCTCATCACAATACTCCATGCCCTTTTCATCACAATGCTCCATGACTTTGTCATCACAATTCTCAATACACTTGTCATCACAATGCTCCCTGACACTTGTCATTAGAATGCTCCTTGAACCCTGTCACGAAACGTCTCCATGCCTTTTTCATCACAAGGCCCCATGCCATTTTCATCACAATGCTCCATGCCATTGTCATCAAAATACTCCACAAGCTTGTCATCAGAATGCTCCATGACAGTTGTCATCACAATTCTCCATGCACTTGTCAGCACGATGCTCCCTGACCCTTGTCATCACAATGCTCCAAGCCATTGTCATCACAAAACTCCATTGCCTTTGTCATCAGAATCCTCCAGGACACTTGGCATCACAATGCTCCATGCCATTGTCATCACAATGGGCCATTACATATGTCATCACAATGCTCCCTGACATCTGTCTTCACCATATTCCATGACCTTCTCATCACAATGCTCCATGCCCTTGTCATCACAATGTTCCTAGACCCATGTAATCACTATGGTCCATGCCCCTTTTCATCAGTAATCTCCGTGAGATTTGTCATCACAAGGCTCCATGGTTTTCTCATCAAAATGCTCCAGGACTTTTTTTTATCACAATGCTTCATGACCTTGTTATGAAAATTCTCAATGGCCCTTGTCATCATAATGCTCCAAGCCCTAGTCATCACAATGCTCCATTATATTTTCTATCACAATCCTCCATTACATCTCGCATCACAATGCTCCATTACAGTGTCATCGCAATGGACCATGACATATGTCATCACGATGCTCCCTAACATCTGTCTTCACCATATTCCATGACATTCTCATCACAATGCTCCATGCCCTTGTCATCACAATGCACCATGTCCACAGTCATCACAATAATCTAAGCAACATATCTGACCAATGTTTCATGCCCGTGTCATCACAATGCTCCATGCCCTTGTCATCACAATGCTCCATGACCCCTGTATTCACAATGCTCCGTGACGCTTGTCATCCCAGTGCTCCATCACACCGGTCATCACAATGCTCCATGCCTTTGTCAGCAAAATGCTACATGACCTTTTCATTACAATGCTCTATGTGCTTGTCATCACAGTACTCCATTAACATTTTCATCACAATCCTCCATGAACCTTGGAATCACATTGCTTCATGCCCTTGTCATCACAATGCTCCATGATCCTTGAAATCAAAATGATCCGTGACCTCTGGCATCACAATTCTTCAAACCCTTGTGATCACAATGTTCCATAACACTTGTCATCACAACGCTCCATGATACATGTCATCACAATATTCCATGCCCTTTTCATAACAATGCTCCGTGACCCTTGTCATCACAATGCTCCATGCCTTTGTCAGAACAATGCTCCATGACCCTTGTCATCACAATGTGCCGTGCGCTTTTCATCACAATGATCCACAACCTTGTCATCGCTATGCTCCATAAACCTTGTAATCAGAATGCTCCATGCACTTCTCATCCAAATGCTCTCTCACATGAGATATCACAATGTTCCATCACTAGTCATCACAATCCACCCTCACCCCTGTTATCACAATGTTCCATGACCCCTGTCATCACAATGCTACATCCCCTTATCAGCACAATGTTCCTTGACCCCTGACATCACAATGTTCCATAACCCATGGCAGCAAAATGCTCCATGACCCTTTTCATCCCAAAGCTCCATGATCCCTGGCATCACAATGTTCTATAACCCCTGTCATCAAAATATTCCATTACACTTTTCATCAAATTGCTGCATGACCCTGTCATCAAAATGCTCCCTGCCCTTCTCATCACAATGCACCACACACTTGTCATCAAAATGCTCCATGACCTTTGTCATCACAAAGCTCCATGACCCTTGGCATCACAATGCTCCATGTCATTGTCATCACAATGCTCCATGAACCCTCTCATCACATTGCTTCATGCCCTTGTCATCACAATGCTCCATGCTCCTTGAAATCAAAATGATCCATGACCTCTGTCATCACAATACTCCAAACCATTGTGATCACAATGTTCCATAACACTTGTCATCACAACACTCCATAATGCCTGTCATCACAATACTCCATGCCCTTTTCATCACAATGCACCATGACCTTTGTCATCACAATTCGCAATACACTTGTCATCACAATGCTCCATGACACTTGTCGTCAGAATGCTCCTTGAACCATGTCACGAAAGGTTCCATGACTTTTTCATCACAATGCCCCATGCCGTTTTCATCACAATGTTCCAAGTCATTGTCATCAAAATACTCCAAAGCTTGTCATCAGAATGCTACATGACTCTTGTCATCATAATTCTCTATGCACTTGTCAGCAAAATGCTCCCTGACACTTGTCATCACAATGTTCCAAGCCATTGTCATCACAATGCTCCATTACATTTGTCATCAGAATCCTCCATGACACTTGGCATCACAATGCTCCATGCCATTGTCATCACAATGGGCCATTACATATGTCATCACAATGTGCCCTGACACCTCTCTTTACAATACTGCATGACCTGGTCATCACAATGCTCTATGCCCTTTTCATCACAAATCGCCATTCCAACTCTCATCGCAATAATTCATGAAACTTATTAGACCAATGCTCCATGCCCTTGTCATCACAATGCTCCATGCCCTTGTTATCACAGTGATCCATGACCCGTGTCATCACAATGTTCCGTGATTCCAGTCATCACAATGCATCATGACCTTTGTCATCACAATGGTCCATGCCCTCACCATCAACCGTCTCTGTGACCTTCTTAAGCACAATGCTCCATGAACGTTTCATCACAATGCTCTTTGACCCTTTACATCGCAATACTCCATGAACGTTTTCACCCCAATGCTCCATGACCTTCTCATCACCATGCTCCATGACCAATATCATCACAATGGTCCATGACCACTGTCGTCACAAAACTCCATGACACCTGACAACACAATGATCTGGGACTTTTGTCATCACAATGCTCCATTCCCTAGCCATCACAATGCTCCATGACCCCTGTCATCAACATACTCCATGAATATTTTCAGCCCAATGCTCCATGACCCTTGTCATCACAATGATCCATGAAATTTGGGATCACATTGCTTCATGCCCTTGTCATCACAATGCTCCATGCTACTTGAAATCAAAATGATCCATGACCTCTGTCATCACAATGCTCCAAACCCTTGTGATCACAATGTTCCATAACACTTGTCATCACAATGCTCCATGATGCCTCTCATCACAATACTCCATGCCCTTTTCATCACGATGCTCCATGACTTTGTCATCACAATTCTCAATACACTTGTCATCACAATGCTCCCTGACACTTGTCATTAGAATGCTCCTTGAACCCTGTCAAGAAACGTCTCCATGCCTTTTTCATCACAAGGCCCCATACCATTTTCATCACAATGCTCCATGCCAATGTCATCAAAATACTCCACAAGCTTGTCATCAGAATGCTCCATGACAGTTGTCATCACAATTCTCCATGCACTTGTCAGCACGATGCTCCCTGACCCTTGTCATCACAATGCTCCAAGCCATTGTCATCACAAAACTCCATTGCCTTTGTCATCAGAATCCTCCAGGACACTTGGCATCACAATGCTCCATGCCATTGTCATCACAATGGGCCATTACATATGTCATCACAATGCTCCCTGACATCTGTCTTCACCATATTCCATGACCTTCTCATCACAATGCTCCATGCCCTTGTCATCACAATGTTCCTAGACCCATGTAATCACTATGGTCCATGCCCCTTTTCATCAGTATGCTCCGTGAGATTTGTCATCACAAGGCTCCATGGTTTTCTCATCAAAATGCTCCAGGACTTTTTTTTATCACAATGCTTCATGACCTTGTTATGAAAATTCTCAATGGCCCTTGTCATCATAATGCTCCAAGCCCTAGTCATCACAATGCTCCATTATATTTTCTATCACAATCCTCCATTACATCTCGCATCACAATGCTCCATTACAGTGTCATCGCAATGGACCATGACATATGTCATCACGATGCTCCCTAACATCTGTCTTCACCATATTCCATGACATTCTCATCACAATGCTCCATGCCCTTGTCATCACAATGCACCATGTCCACAGTCATCACAATAATCTAAGCAACATATCTGACCAATGTTTCATGCCCTTGTCATCACAATGCTCCATGACCCCTGTATTCACAATGCTCCGTGACGCTTGTCATCCCAGTGCTCCATCACACCGGTCATCACAATGCTCCATGCCTTTGTCAGCAAAATGCTACATGACCTTTTCATTACAATGCTCTATGTGCTTGTCATCACAGTACTCCATTAACATTTTCATCACAATCCTCCATGAACCTTGGAATCACATTGCTTCATGCCCTTGTCATCACAATGCTCCATGATCCTTGAAATCAAAATGATCCGTGACCTCTGGCATCACAATTCTTCAAACTCTTGTGATCACAATGTTCCATAACACTTGTCATCACAACGCTCCATGATGCATGTCATCACAGTATTCCATGCCCTTTTCATAACAATGCTCCGTGACCCTTGTCATCACAATGCTCCAAGCCTTTGTCAGAACAATGCTCCATGACCCTTGTCATCACAATGTGCCGTGCGCTTTTCATCACAATGATCCACAACCTTGTCATCGCTATGCTCCATAAACCTTGTAATCAGAATGCTCCATGCACTTCTCATCCAAATGCTCTCTCACATGAGATATCACAATGTTCCATCACTAGTCATCACAATCCTCCCTCACCCCTGTTATCACAATGTTCCATGACCCCTGTCATCACAATGCTACATCCCCTTATCAGCACAATGTTCCTTGACCCCTGACATCACAATGTTCCATAACCCCTGGCAGCAAAATGCTCCATGACCCTTTTCATCCCAAAGCTCCATGATCCCTGGCATCACAATGTTCTATAACCCCTGTCATCAAAATATTCCATTACACTTTTCATCAAATTGCTGCATGACCCTGTCATCAAAATGCTCCCTGCCCTTCTCATCACAATGCACCACACACTTGTCATCAAAATGCTCCATGACCTTTGTCATCACAAAGCTCCATGACCCTTGGCATCACAATGCTCCATGTCATTGTCATCACAATGCTCCATGAACCCTCTCATCACATTGCTTCATGCCCTTGTCATCACAATGCTCCATGCTCCTTGAAATCAAAATGATCCATGACCTCTGTCATCACAATACACCAAACCATTGTGATAACCATGTTCCATAACACTTGTCATCACAACACTCCATAACGCCTGTCATCACAATACTCCATGCCCTTTTCATCACAATGCACCATGACCTTTGTCATCACAATTCGCAATACACTTGTCATCACAATGCTCCATGACACTTGTCGTCAGAATGCTCCTTGAACCATGTCACGAAAGGTTCCATGACTTTTTCATCACAATGCCCCATGCCATTTTCATCACAATGTTCCAAATCATTGTCATCAAAATACTCCAAAGCTTGTCATCAGAATGCTACATGACTCTTGTCATCATAATTCTCTATGCACTTGTCAGCAAAATGCTCCCTGACACTTGTCATCACAATGTTCCAAGCCATTGTCATCACAATGCTCCATTACATTTGTCATCAGAATCCTCCATGACACTTGGCATCACAATGCTCCATGCCATTGTCATCACAATGGGCCATTACATATGTCATCACAATGTGCCCTGACACCTCTCTTTACAATACTGCATGACCTGGTCATCACAATGCTCTATGCCCTTTTCATCACAAATCGCCATTCCAACTCTCATCGCAATAATTCATGAAACTTATTAGACCAATGCTCCATGCCCTTGTCATCACAATGCTTGCTCCATGCCCTTGTTATCACAGTGATCCATGACCCGTGTCATCACAATGTTCCGTGATTCCAGTCATCACAATGCATCATGACCTTTGTCATCACAATGATCCATGCCCTCACCATCAACCGTCTCTGTGACCTTCTTAAGCACAATGCTCCATGAACGTTTCATCACAACGCTCTTTGACCCTTTACATCGCAATACTCCATGAACGTTTTCACCCCAATGCTCCATGACCTTCTCATCACCATGCTCCATGACCAATATCATCACAATGGTCCATGACCACTGTCGTCACAAAACTCCATGACACCTGACAACACAATGATCTGGGACTTTTGTCATCACAATGCTCCATTCCCTAGCCATCACAATGCTCCATGACCCCTGTCATCAACATACTCCATGAATATTTTCAGCCCAATGCTCCATGACCCTTGTCATCACAATGATCCATGAAATTTGGGATCACATTGCTTCATGCCCTTGTCATCACAATGCTCCATGCTACTTGAAATCAAAATGATCCATGACCTCTGTCATCACAATGCTCCAAACCCTTGTGATCACAATGTTCCATAACACTTGTCATCACAATGCTCCATGATGCCTCTCATCACAATACTCCATGCCCTTTTCATCACGATGCTCCATGACTTTGTCATCACAATTCTCAATACACTTGTCATCACAATGCTCCCTGACACTTGTCATTAGAATGCTCCTTGAACCCTGTCACGAAACGTCTCCATGCCTTTTTCATCACAAGGCCCCATGCCATTTTCATCACAATGCTCCATGCCATTGTCATCAAAATACTCCACAAGCTTGTCATCAGAATGCTCCATGACAGTTGTCATCACAATTCTCCATGCACTTGTCAGCACGATGCTCCCTGACCCTTGTCATCACAATGCTCCAAGCCATTGTCATCACAAAACTCCATTGCCTTTGTCATCAGAATCCTCCAGGACACTTGGCATCACAATGCTCCATGCCATTGTCATCACAATGGGCCATTACATATGTCATCACAATGCTCCCTGACATCTGTCTTCACCATATTCCATGACCTTCTCATCACAATGCTCCATGCCCTTGTCATCACAATGTTCCTAGACCCATGTAATCACTATGGTCCATGCCCCTTTTCATCAGTATGCTCCGTGAGATTTGTCATCACAAGGCTCCATGGTTTTCTCATCAAAATGCTCCAGGACTTTTTTTTTATCACAATGCTTCATGACCTTGTTATGAAAATTCTCAATGGCCCTTGTCATCATAATGCTCCAAGCCCTAGTCATCACAATGCTCCATTATATTTTCTATCACAATCCTCCATTACATCTCGCATCAAAATGCTCCATTACAGTGTCATCGCAATGGACCATGACATATGTCATCACAATGCTCCCTAACATCTGTCTTCACCATATTCCATGACATTCTCATCACAATGCTCCATGCCCTTGTCATCACAATGCACCATGTCCACAGTCATCACAATAATCTAAGCAACATATCTGACCAATGTTTCATGCCCGTGTCATCACAATGCTCCATGCCCTTGTCATCACAATGCTCCATGACCCCTGTATTCACAATGCTCCGTGACGCTTGTCATCCCAGTGCTCCATCACACCGGTCATCACAATGCTCCATGCCTTTGTCAGCAAAATGCTACATGACCTTTTCATTACAATGCTCTATGTGCTTGTCATCACAGTACTCCATTAACATTTTCATCACAATCCTCCATGAACCTTGGAATCACATTGCTTCATGCCCTTGTCATCACAATGCTCCATGATCCTTGAAATCAAAATGATCCGTGACCTCTGGCATCACAATTCTTCAAACCCTTGTGATCACAATGTTCCATAACACTTGTCATCACAACGCTCCATGATGCATGTCATCACAGT
This sequence comes from Mesoplodon mirus, assembly GCF_964341445.2. Taxonomy (NCBI): domain Eukaryota; kingdom Metazoa; phylum Chordata; class Mammalia; order Artiodactyla; family Ziphiidae; genus Mesoplodon; species Mesoplodon mirus. The sequence continues at coordinate 177,941 of NW_028295152.1, read as the reverse complement.
ATTCCATGCCCTTTTCATAACAATGCTCCGTGACCCTTGTCATCACAATGCTCCATGCCTTTGTCAGAACAATGCTCCATGACCCTTGTCATCACAATGTGCCGTGCGCTTTTCATCACAATGATCCACAACCTTGTCATCGCTATGCTCCATAAACCTTGTAATCAGAATGCTCCATGCACTTCTCATCCAAATGCTCTCTCACATGAGATATCACAATGTTCCATCACTAGTCATCACAATCCTCCCTCACCCCTGTTATCACAATGTTCCATGACCCCTGTCATCACAATGCTACATCCCCTTATCAGCACAATGTTCCTTGACCCCTGACATCACAATGTTCCATAACCCCTGGCAGCAAACTGCTCCATGACCCTTTTCATCCCAAAGCTCCATGATCCCTGGCATCACAATGTTCTATAACCCCTGTCATCAAAATATTCCATTACACTTTTCATCAAATTGCTGCATGACCCTGTCATCAAAATGCTCCCTGCCCTTCTCATCACAATGCACCACACACTTGTCATCAAAATGCTCCATGACCTTTGTCATCACAAAGCTCCCTGACCCTTGGCATCACAATGCTCCATGTCATTGTCATCACAATGCTCCATGAACCCTCTCATCACATTGCTTCATGCCCTTGTCATCACAATGCTCCATGCTCCTTGAAATCAAAATGATCCATGACCTCTGTCATCACAATACACCAAACCATTGTGATCACAATGTTCCATAACACTTGTCATCACAACACTCCATAATGCCTGTCATCACAATACTCCATGCCCTTTTCATCACAATGCACCATGACCTTTGTCATCACAATTTGCAATACACTTGTCATCACAATGCTCCATGACACTTGTCGTCAGAATGCTCCTTGAACCATGTCACGAAAGGTTCCATGACTTTTTCATCACAATGCCCCATGCCGTTTTCATCACAATGTTCCAAGTCATTGTCATCAAAATACTCCAAAGCTTGTCATCAGAATGCTACATGACTCTTGTCATCATAATTCTCTATGCACTTGTCAGCAAAATGCTCCCTGACACTTGTCATCACAATGTTCCAAGCCATTGTCATCACAATGCTCCATTACATTTGTCATCAGAATCCTCCATGACACTTGGCATCACAATGCTCCATGCCATTGTCATCACAATGGGCCATTACATATGTCATCACAATGTGCCCTGACACCTCTCTTTACAATACTGCATGACCTGGTCATCACAATGCTCTATGCCCTTTTCATCACAAATCGCCATTCCAACTCTCATCGCAATAATTCATGAAACTTATTAGACCAATGCTCCATGCCCTTGTCATCACAATGCTCCATGCCCTTGTTATCACAGTGATCCATGACCCGTGTCATCACAATGTTCCGTGATTCCAGTCATCACAATGCATCATGACCTTTGTCATCACAATGGTCCATGCCCTCACCATCAACCGTCCCTGTGACCTTCTTAAGCACAATGCTCCATGAACGTTTCATCACAATGCTCTTTGACCCTTTACATCGCAATACTCCATGAACGTTTTCACCCCAATGCTCCATGACCTTCTCATCACCATGCTCCATGACCAATATCATCACAATGGTCCATGACCACTGTCGTCACAAAACTCCATGACACCTGACAACACAATGATCTGGGACTTTTGTCATCACAATGCTCCATTCCCTAGCCATCACAATGCTCCATGACCCCTGTCATCAACATACTCCATGAATATTTTCAGCCCAATGCTCCATGACCCTTGTCATCACAATGATCCATGAAATTTGGGATCACATTGCTTCATGCCCTTGTCATCACAATGCTCCATGCTACTTGAAATCAAAATGATCCATGACCTCTGTCATCACAATGCTCCAAACCCTTGTGATCACAATGTTCCATAACACTTGTCATCACAATGCTCCATGATGCCTCTCATCACAATACTCCATGCCCTTTTCATCACGATGCTCCATGACTTTGTCATCACAATTCTCAATACACTTGTCATCACAATGCTCCCTGACACTTGTCATTAGAATGCTCCTTGAACCCTGTCACGAAACGTCTCCATGCCTTTTTCATCACAAGGCCCCATGCCATTTTCATCACAATGCTCCATGCCATTGTCATCAAAATACTCCACAAGCTTGTCATCAGAATGCTCCATGACAGTTGTCATCACAATTCTCCATGCACTTGTCAGCACGATGCTCCCTGACCCTTGTCATCACAATGCTCCAAGCCATTGTCATCACAAAACTCCATTGCCTTTGTCATCAGAATCCTCCAGGACACTTGGCATCACAATGCTCCATGCCATTGTCATCACAATGGGCCATTACATATGTCATCACAATGCTCCCTGACATCTGTCTTCACCATATTCCATGACCTTCTCATCACAATGCTCCATGCCCTTGTCATCACAATGTTCCTAGACCCATGTAATCACTATGGTCCATGCCCCTTTTCATCAGTATGCTCCGTGAGATTTGTCATCACAAGGCTCCATGGTTTTCTCATCAAAATGCTCCAGGACTTTTTTTTATCACAATGCTTCATGACCTTGTTATGAAAATTCTCAATGGCCCTTGTCATCATAATGCTCCAAGCCCTAGTCATCACAATGCTCCATTATGTTTTCTATCACAATCCTCCATTACATCTCACATCACAATGCTCCATTACAGTGTCATCGCAATGGACCATGACATATGTCATCACGATGCTCCCTAACATCTGTCTTCACCATATTCCATGACATTCTCATCACAATGCTCCATGCCCTTGTCATCACAATGCACCATGTCCACAGTCATCACAATAATCTAAGCAACATATCTGACCAATGTTTCATGCCCGTGTCATCACAATGCTCCATGCCCTTGTCATCACAATGCTCCATGACCCCTGTATTCACAATGCTCCGTGACGCTTGTCATCCCAGTGCTCCATCACACCGGTCATCACAATGCTCCATGCCTTTGTCAGCAAAATGCTACATGACCTTTTCATTACAATGCTCTATGTGCTTGTCATCACAGTACTCCATTAACATTTTCATCACAATCCTCCATGAACCTTGGAATCACATTGCTTCATGCCCTTGTCATCACAATGCTCCATGATCCTTGAAATCAAAATGATCCGTGACCTCTGGCATCACAATTCTTCAAACTCTTGTGATCACAATGTTCCATAACACTTGTCATCACAACGCTCCATGATGCATGTCATCACAGTATTCCATGCCCTTTTCATAACAATGCTCCGTGACCCTTGTCATCACAATGCTCCAAGCCTTTGTCAGAACAATGCTCCATGACCCTTGTCATCACAATGTGCCGTGCGCTTTTCATCACAATGATCCACAACCTTGTCATCGCTATGCTCCATAAACCTTGTAATCAGAATGCTCCATGCACTTCTCATCCAAATGCTCTCTCACATGAGATATCACAATGTTCCATCACTAGTCATCACAATCCTCCCTCACCCCTGTTATCACAATGTTCCATGACCCCTGTCATCACAATGCTACATCCCCTTATCAGCACAATGTTCCTTGACCCCTGACATCACAATGTTCCATAACCCCTGGCAGCAAAATGCTCCATGACCCTTTTCATCCCAAAGCTCCATGATCCCTGGCATCACAATGTTCTATAACCCCTGTCATCAAAATATTCCATTACACTTTTCATCAAATTGCTGCATGACCCTGTCATCAAAATGCTCCCTGCCCTTCTCATCACAATGCACCACACACTTGTCATCAAAATGCTCCATGACCTTTGTCATCACAAAGCTCCATGACCCTTGGCATCACAATGCTCCATGTCATTGTCATCACAATGCTCCATGAACCCTCTCATCACATTGCTTCATGCCCTTGTCATCACAATGCTCCATGCTCCTTGAAATCAAAATGATCCATGACCTCTGTCATCACAATACACCAAACCATTGTGATCACAATGTTCCATAACACTTGTCATCACAACACTCCATAATGCCTGTCATCACAATACTCCATGCCCTTTTCATCACAATGCACCATGACCTTTGTCATCACAATTCGCAATACACTTGTCATCACAATGCTCCATGACACTTGTCGTCAGAATGCTCCTTGAACCATGTCACGAAAGGTTCCATGACTTTTTCATCACAATGCCCCATGCCGTTTTCATCACAATGTTCCAAGTCATTGTCATCAAAATACTCCAAAGCTTGTCATCAGAATGCTACATGACTCTTGTCATCATAATTCTCTATGCACTTGTCAGCAAAATGCTCCCTGACACTTGTCATCACAATGTTCCAAGCCATTGTCATCACAATGCTCCATTACATTTGTCATCAGAATCCTCCATGACACTTGGCATCACAATGCTTCATGCCATTGTCATCACAATGGGCCATTACATATGTCATCACAATGTGCCCTGACACCTCTCTTTACAATACTGCATGACCTGGTCATCACAATGCTCTATGCCCTTTTCATCACAAATCGCCATTCCAACTCTCATCGCAATAATTCATGAAACTTATTAGACCAATGCTCCATGCCCTTGTCATCACAATGCTCCATGCCCTTGTTATCACAGTGATCCATGACCCGTGTCATCACAATGTTCCGTGATTCCAGTCATCACAATGCATCATGACCTTTGTCATCACAATGGTCCATGCCCTCACCATCAACCGTCTCTGTGACCTTCTTAAGCACAATGCTCCATGAACGTTTCATCACAATGCTCTTTGACCCTTTACATCGCAATACTCCATGAACGTTTTCACCCCAATGCTCCATGACCTTCTCATCACCATGCTCCATGACCAATATCATCACAATGGTCCATGACCACTGTCGTCACAAAACTCCATGACACCTGACAACACAATGATCTGGGACTTTTGTCATCACAATGCTCCATTCCCTAGCCATCACAATGCTCCATGACCCCTGTCATCAACATACTCCATGAATATTTTCAGCCCAATGCTCCATGACCCTTGTCATCACAATGATCCATGAAATTTGGGATCACATTGCTTCATGCCCTTGTCATCACAATGCTCCATGCTACTTGAAATCAAAATGATCCATGACCTCTGTCATCACAATGCTCCAAACCCTTGTGATCACAATGTTCCATAACACTTGTCATCACAATGCTCCATGATGCCTCTCATCACAATACTCCATGCCCTTTTCATCACGATGCTCCATGACTTTGTCATCACAATTCTCAATACACTTGTCATCACAATGCTCCCTGACACTTGTCATTAGAATGCTCCTTGAACCCTGTCACGAAACGTCTCCATGCCTTTTTCATCACAAGGCCCCATACCATTTTCATCACAATGCTCCATGCCAATGTCATCAAAATACTCCACAAGCTTGTCATCAGAATGCTCCATGACAGTTGTCATCACAATTCTCCATGCACTTGTCAGCACGATGCTCCCTGACCCTTGTCATCACAATGCTCCAAGCCATTGTCATCACAAAACTCCATTGCCTTTGTCATCAGAATCCTCCAGGACACTTGGCATCACAATGCTCCATGCCATTGTCATCACAATGGGCCATTACATATGTCATCACAATGCTCCCTGACATCTGTCTTCACCATATTCCATGACCTTCTCATCACAATGCTCCATGCCCTTGTCATCACAATGTTCCTAGACCCATGTAATCACTATGGTCCATGCCCCTTTTCATCAGTATGCTCCGTGAGATTTGTCATCACAAGGCTCCATGGTTTTCTCATCAAAATGCTCCAGGACTTTTTTTTATCACAATGCTTCATGACCTTGTTATGAAAATTCTCAATGGCCCTTGTCATCATAATGCTCCAAGCCCTAGTCATCACAATGCTCCATTATATTTTCTATCACAATCCTCCATTACATCTCGCATCACAATGCTCCATTACAGTGTCATCGCAATGGACCATGACATATGTCATCACGATGCTCCCTAACATCTGTCTTCACCATATTCCATGACATTCTCATCACAATGCTCCATGCCCTTGTCATCACAATGCACCATGTCCACAGTCATCACAATAATCTAAGCAACATATCTGACCAATGTTTCATGCCCGTGTCATCACAATGCTCCATGACCCCTGTATTCACAATGCTCCGTGACGCTTGTCATCCCAGTGCTCCATCACACCGGTCATCACAATGCTCCATGCCTTTGTCAGCAAAATGCTACATGACCTTTTCATTACAATGCTCTATGTGCTTGTCATCACAGTACTCCATTAACATTTTCATCACAATCCTCCATGAACCTTGGAATCACATTGCTTCATGCCCTTGTCATCACAATGCTCCATGATCCTTGAAATCAAAATGATCCGTGACCTCTGGCATCACAATTCTTCAAACTCTTGTGATCACAATGTTCCATAACACTTGTCATCACAACGCTCCATGATGCATGTCATCACAGTATTCCATGCCCTTTTCATAACAATGCTCCGTGACCCTTGTCATCACAATGCTCCAAGCCTTTGTCAGAACAATGCTCCATGACCCTTGTCATCACAATGTGCCGTGCGCTTTTCATCACAATGATCCACAACCTTGTCATCGCTATGCTCCATAAACCTTGTAATCAGAATGCTCCATGCACTTCTCATCCAAATGCTCTCTCACATGAGATATCACAATGTTCCATCACTAGTCATCACAATCCTCCCTCACCCCTGTTATCACAATGTTCCATGACCCCTGTCATCACAATGCTACATCCCCTTATCAGCACAAAGTTCCTTGACCCCTGACATCACAATGTTCCATAACCCCTGTCAGCAAAATGCTCCATGACCCTTTTCATCCCAAAGCTCCATGATCCCTGGCATCACAATGTTCTATAACCCCTGTCATCAAAATATTCCATTACACTTTTCATCAAATTGCTGCATGACCCTGTCATCAAAATGCTCCCTGCCCTTCTCATCACAATGCACCACACACTTGTCATCAAAATGCTCCATGACCTTTGTCATCACAAAGCTCCATGACCCTTGGCATCACAATGCTCCATGTCATTGTCATCACAATGCTCCATGAACCCTCTCATCACATTGCTTCATGCCCTTATCATCACAATGCTCCATGCTCCTTGAAATCAAAATGATCCATGACCTCTGTCATCACAATACACCAAACCATTGTGATAACCATGTTCCATAACACTTGTCATCACAACACTCCATAACGCCTGTCATCACAATACTCCATGCCCTTTTCATCACAATGCACCATGACCTTTGTCATCACAATTCGCAATACACTTGTCATCACAATGCTCCATGACACTTGTCGTCAGAATGCTCCTTGAACCATGTCACGAAAGGTTCCATGACTTTTTCATCACAATGCCCCATGCCATTTTCATTACAATGTTCCAAGTCATTGTCATCAAAATACTCCAAAGCTTGTCATCAGAATGCTACATGACTCTTGTCATCATAATTCTCTATGCACTTGTCAGCAAAATGCTCCCTGACACTTGTCATCACAATGTTCCAAGCCATTGTCATCACAATGCTCCATTACATTTGTCATCAGAATCCTCCATGACACTTGGCATCACAATGCTCCATGCCATTATCATCACAATGGGCCATTACATATGTCATCACAATGTGCCCTGACACCTCTCTTTACAATACTGCATGACCTGGTCATCACAATGCTCTATGCCCTTTTCATCACAAATCGCCATTCCAACTCTCATCGCAATAATTCATGAAACTTATTAGACCAATGCTCCATGCCCTTGTCATCACAATGCTTGCTCCATGCCCTTGTTATCACAGTGATCCATGACCCGTGTCATCACAATGTTCCGTGATTCCAGTCATCACAATGCATCATGACCTTTGTCATCACAATGATCCATGCCCTCACCATCAACCGTCTCTGTGACCTTCTTAAGCACAATGCTCCATGAACGTTTCATCACAATGCTCTTTGACCCTTTACATCGCAATACTCCATGAACGTTTTCACCCCAATGCTCCATGACCTTCTCATCACCATGCTCCATGACCAATATCATCACAATGGTCCATGACCACTGTCGTCACAAAACTCCATGACACCTGACAACACAATGATCTGGGACTTTTGTCATCACAATGCTCCATTCCCTAGCCATCACAATGCTCCATGACCCCTGTCATCAACATACTCCATGAATATTTTCAGCCCAATGCTCCATGACCCTTGTCATCACAATGATCCATGAAATTTGGGATCACATTGCTTCATGCCCTTGTCATCACAATGCTCCATGCTACTTGAAATCAAAATGATCCATGACCTCTGTCATCACAATGCTCCAAACCCTTGTGATCACAATGTTCCATAACACTTGTCATCACAATGCTCCATGATGCCTCTCATCACAATACTCCATGCCCTTTTCATCACGATGCTCCATGACTTTGTCATCACAATTCTCAATACACTTGTCATCACAATGCTCCCTGACACTTGTCATTAGAATGCTCCTTGAACCCTGTCACGAAACGTCTCCATGCCTTTTTCATCACAAGGCCCCATGCCATTTTCATCACAATGCTCCATGCCATTGTCATCAAAATACTCCACAAGCTTGTCATCAGAATGCTCCATGACAGTTGTCATCACAATTCTCCATGCACTTGTCAGCACGATGCTCCCTGACCCTTGTCATCACAATGCTCCAAGCCATTGTCATCACAAAACTCCATTGCCTTTGTCATCAGAATCCTCCAGGACACTTGGCATCACAATGCTCCATGCCATTGTCATCACAATGGGCCATTACATATGTCATCACAATGCTCCCTGACATCTGTCTTCACCATATTCCATGACCTTCTCATCACAATGCTCCATGCCCTTGTCATCACAATGTTCCTAGACCCATGTAATCACTATGGTCCATGCCCCTTTTCATCAGTATGCTCCGTGAGATTTGTCATCACAAGGCTCCATGGTTTTCTCATCAAAATGCTCCAGGACTTTTTTTTATCACAATGCTTCATGACCTTGTTATGAAAATTCTCAATGGCCCTTGTCATCATAATGCTCCAAGCCCTAGTCATCACAATGCTCCATTATATTTTCTATCACAATCCTCCATTACATCTCGCATCACAATGCTCCATTACAGTGTCATCGCAATGGACCATGACATATGTCATCACGATGCTCCCTAACATCTGTCTTCACCATATTCCATGACATTCTCATCACAATGCTCCATGCCCTTGTCATCACAATGCACCATGTCCACAGTCATCACAATAATCAAAGCAACATATCTGACCAATGTTTCATGCCCGTGTCATCACAATGCTCCATGCCCTTGTCATCACAATGCTCCATGACCCCTGTATTCACAATGCTCCGTGACGCTTGTCGTCCCAGTGCTCCATCACACCGGTCATCACAATGCTCCATGCCTTTGTCAGCAAAATGCTACATGACCTTTTCATTACAATGCTCTATGTGCTTGTCATCACAGTACTCCATTAACATTTTCATCACAATCCTCCATGAACCTTGGAATCACATTGCTTCATGCCCTTGTCATCACAATGCTCCATGATCCTTGAAATCAAAATGATCCGTGACCTCTGGCATCACAATTCTTCAAACCCTTGTGATCACAATGTTCCATAACACTTGTCATCACAACGCTCCATGATGCATGTCATCACAATATTCCATGCCCTTTTCATAACAATGCTCCGTGGCCCTTGTCATCACAATGCTCCATGCCTTTGTCAGAACAATGCTCCATGACCCTTGTCATCACAATGTGCCGTGCGCTTTTCATCACAATGATCCACAACCTTGTCATCGCTATGCTCCATAAACCTTGTAATCAGAATGCTCCATGCACTTCTCATCCAAATGCTCTCTCACATGAGATATCACAATGTTCCATCACTAGTCATCACAATCCACCCTCAGCCCTGTTATCACAATGTTCCATGACCCCTGTCATCACAATGCTACATCCCCTTATCAGCACAATGTTCCTTGACCCCTGACATCACAATGTTCCATAACCCCTGGCAGCAAACTGCTCCATGACCCTTTTCATCCCAAAGCTCCATGATCCCTGGCATCACAATGTTCTATAACCCCTGTCATCAAAATATTCCATTACACTTTTCATCAAATTGCTGCATGACCCTGTCATCAAAATGCTCCCTGCCCTTCTCATCACAATGCACCACACACTTGTCATCAAAATGCTCCATGACCTTTGTCATCACAAAGCTCCATGACCCTTGGCATCACAATGCTCCATGTCATTGTCATCACAATGCTCCATGAACCCTCTCATCACATTGCTTCATGCCCTTGTCATCACAATGCTCCATGCTCCTTGAAATCAAAATGATCCATGACCTCTGTCATCACAATACACCAAACCATTGTGATCACAATGTTCCATAACACTTGTCATCACAACACTCCATAATGCCTGTCATCACAATACTCCATGCCCTTTTCATCACAATGCACCATGACCTTTGTCATCACAATTCGCAATACACTTGTCATCACAATGCTCCATGACACTTGTCGTCAGAATGCTCCTTGAACCATGTCACGAAAGGTTCCATGACTTTTTCATCACAATGCCCCATGCCGTTTTCATCACAATGTTCCAAGTCATTGTCATCAAAATACTCCAAAGCTTGTCATCAGAATGCTACATGACTCTTGTCATCATAATTCTCTATGCACTTGTCAGCAAAATGCTCCCTGACACTTGTCATCACAATGTTCCAAGCCATTGTCATCACAATGCTCCATTACATTTGTCATCAGAATCCTCCATGACACTTGGCATCACAATGCTCCATGCCATTGTCATCACAATGGGCCATTACATATGTCATCACAATGTGCCCTGACACCTCTCTTTACAATACTGCATGACCTGGTCATCACAATGCTCTATGCCCTTTTCATCACAAATCGCCATTCCAACTCTCATCGCAATAATTCATGAAACTTATTAGACCAATGCTCCATGCCCTTGTCATCACAATGCTCCATGCCCTTGTTATCACAGTGATCCATGACCCGTGTCATCACAATGTTCCGTGATTCCAGTCATCACAATGCATCATGACCTTTGTCATCACAATGGTCCATGCCCTCACCATCAACCGTCTCTGTGACCTTCTTAAGCACAATGCTCCATGAACGTTTCATCACAATGCTCTTTGACCCTTTACATCGCAATACTCCATGAACGTTTTCACCCCAATGCTCCATGACCTTCTCATCACCATGCTCCATGACCAATATCATCACAATGGTCCATGACCACTGTCGTCACAAAACTCCATGACACCTGACAACACAATGATCTGGGACTTTTGTCATCACAATGCTCCATTCCCTAGCCATCACAATGCTCCATGACCCCTGTCATCAACATACTCCATGAATATTTTCAGCCCAATGCTCCATGACCCTTGTCATCACAATGATCCATGAAATTTGGGATCACATTGCTTCATGCCCTTGTCATCACAATGCTCCATGCTACTTGAAATCAAAATGATCCATGACCTCTGTCATCACAATGCTCCAAACCCTTGTGATCACAATGTTCCATAACACTTGTCATCACAATGCTCCATGATGCCTCTCATCACAATACTCCATGCCCTTTTCATCACGATGCTCCATGACTTTGTCATCACAATTCTCAATACACTTGTCATCACAATGCTCCCTGACACTTGTCATTAGAATGCTCCTTGAACCCTGTCACGAAACGTCTCCATGCCTTTTTCATCACAAGGCCCCATGCCATTTTCATCACAATGCTCCATGCCATTGTCATCAAAATACTCCACAAGCTTGTCATCAGAATGCTCCATGACAGTTGTCATCACAATTCTCCATGCACTTGTCAGCACGATGCTCCCTGACCCTTGTCATCACAATGCTCCAAGCCATTGTCATCACAAAACTCCATTGCCTTTGTCATCAGAATCCTCCAGGACACTTGGCATCACAATGCTCCATGCCATTGTCATCAAAATGGGCCATTACATATGTCATCACAATGCTCCCTGACATCTGTCTTCACCATATTCCATGACCTTCTCATCACAATGCTCCATGCCCTTGTCATCACAATGTTCCTAGACCGATGTAATCACTATGGTCCATGCCCCTTTTCATCAGTATGCTCCGTGAGATTTGTCATCACAAGGCTCCATGGTTTTCTCATCAAAATGCTCCAGGACTTTTTTTTATCACAATGCTTCATGACCTTGTTATGAAAATTCTCAATGGCCCTTGTCATCATAATGCTCCAAGCCCTAGTCATCACAATGCTCCATTATATTTTCTATCACAATCCTCCATTACATTTCGCATCACAATGCTCCATTACAGTGTCATCGCAATGGACCATGCCATATGTCATCACAATGCTCCCTAACATCTGTCTTCACCATATTCCATGACATTCTCTTCACAATGCTCCATGCCCTTGTCATCACAATGCACCATGTCCACAGTCATCACAATAATCTAAGCAACATATCTGACCAATGTTTCATGCCCGTGTCATCACAATGCTCCATGCCCTTGTCATCACAATGCTCCATGACCCCTGTATTCACAATGCTCCGTGACGCTTGTCATCCCAGTGCTCCATCACACCGGTCATCACAATGCTCCATGCCTTTGTCCGCAAAATGCTACATGACCTTTTCATTACAATGCTCTATGTGCTTGTCATCACAGTACTCCATTAACATTTTCATCACAATCCTCCATGAACCTGGGAATCACATTGCTTCATGCCCTTGTCATCACAATGCTCCATGATCCTTGAAATCAAAATGATCCGTGACCTCTGGCATCACAATTCTTCAAACCCTTGTGATCACAATGTTCCATAACACTTGTCATCACAACGCTCCATGATGCATGTCATCACAATATTCCATGCCCTTTTCATAACAATGCTCCGTGACCCTTGTCATCACAATGCTCCATGCCTTTGTCAGAACAATGCTCCATGACCCTTGTCATCACAATGTGCCGTGCGCTTTTCATCACAATGATCCACAACCTTGTCATCGCTATGCTCCATAAACCTTGTAATCAGAATGCTCCATGCACTTCTCATCCAAATGCTCTCTCACATGAGATATCACAATGTTCCATCACTAGTCATCACAATCCTCCCTCACCCCTGTTATCACAATGTTCCATGACCCCTGCCATCAAATGCTACATCCCCTTTTCAGCACAATGTTCCTTGACCCCTGACATCACAATGTTCCATAACCCCTGTCAGCAAAATGCTCCATGACCCTTTTCATCCCAAAGCTCCATGATCCCTGGCATTACAATGTTCTATAACCCCTGTCATCAAAATATTCCATTACACTTTTCATCAAATTGCTGCATGACCCTGTCATCAAAATGTTCCCTGCCCTTCTCATCACAATGCACCACACACTTGTCATCAAAATGCTCCATGATCTTTGTCATCACAAAGCTCCATGACCCTTGGCATCACAATGCTCCATGTCATTGTCATCACAATGCTCCATGAACCCTCTCATCACATTGCTCCATGCCTTTGTCATCACAAAGCTCCATGACACTTGTCATCACAATGCTCGATGCCATTCTCATCACAATGCTCCTTGCCATTGTCATTACAATCCTCCATGACCCATGTATCACAGTGTACCGTGCCCTTTTCATCACAATGCTCCATGCCCACTCTCATCACAATAATCCATGAAACATTTCAGACCAATGCTCAATGCCCTTCTCATCACAATGCTCCATTACCACTGTCATAACAATGCTCTATGACCCCTGTCATCACAATGTTCCACGGCCTTGCCATCAAAAGGCTCCATGACCCTTGTCATCACAATGCTCCAAGACCCCTGTAATCACAATGCTCCATGCCCTTGTCATCACAAATCTCCATGACGCATGCCATCAGAAAGTTCCATGGCCTTCTACTCACAATACTCCATGCCCTTGTCATCACAATGCTCCAAGCCATTGTCTTCACAAAACCCCATTACCTTTGTCATCAGAATCCTCCAGGAAACTTGGCATCACAATGCTCCATGCCATTGTCATCACAATGGGCCATTACATATGTCATCACAATGCTCCAAGACCCCTGTAAACACAATGCTCCATGCCCCTTTTCATCAGAATGCTCCATGAGACTTGTCATCACAAGTCTCCATCGTCATCTCATCACAATACTCCCGGACCTTGTCATCACCATGCTCCATTCCCTTGTCATCACAATGCTCCATGACACCTGTCATCACAATACTCCATGAACATTTTCAACCCAGTGCTCCATTACTTTCTCATCACAATGCTCCATGGCCAGTATCATCACAATGCTCCATGACCACTGTCATCACAATGCTCCATTCCAACTGTCATCACAATAATCCATGAAACTTATTACACCAATGCTCCATGCCCTTGTCATCACAATGCTCCATGCCCTTTCTATCACAATGTTCCAAGACCCCTGTAATCAGATTTCTCCATGCCCCTTTTCATCAGTATGCTCCATGAGACCTGTCATCACAAGGCTCCATGGTTTTCTCATCACAATGCTCAAGGACTTTTCATCTCAATGCTTCACGACATTGTCATGAAAATTCTCAATGGCCCTTGTCATCATAATGCTCCAAGCCCTAGTCATCACAATGCTCCATCATATTTGTCATCACAATCCTCCATTACATTTGGCATCACAATGCACCATGCCATTTTCATCGAAATGGACCATGACATATGTCATCAAAATGCTCCTTGACACCTGTCTTCACAATATTCCATGACTTTGTCATCACAATGCTCCATGCCCTGGTCATCACAATGCTCCATGAACCCTGTCAACACAATGCTCCGTGACTCCAGTCATCACAATGCTTCATAACGTTTGTCATCACAACGGTCCATGCCGGCGTCATCACAAGTCTCTCTGACCTTTGTAACCACAATGCTCCATGAACATTTCAACACAGTGCTCCGTGACAATTGTCATCACAATGCTCCATGCCTTTGTCAGAAAAATGCTCCATGACCCTTGTCATCAAAATGTGCCACGGGCTTTCCATCACAATGATACACAACTTTGTCATCGCTACGCTCCATAAACCTTGTAATCACAATGTTCCATGCTCTTCTCATCCAAATGCTCTCTCACCTGAGATATGACCATGTTCCCTCACTAGTCATCACAATCCTCCCTCACCCCTGTAATCAAAATGTTCCATGACCCCTGTCATCACCATGTTCCATTCCCTTGTCATCACAATGTTCCATGACCACTGTCATCACAATACTCCATGAACATTTTCAGCCAAATACTCCATGACCTTCTCATCACAATGCTCCATGACAAATATCATCACAATGCTCCATTACCACTGTCATCACAACACTCCATGACAACCGACAACACAATGATCCGGGACTCTTGTCATTACAAAGCTCCATTCCCTAGTCATCACAATGCTCCATGACCCCTGTCATCACAATACTCCATGAACATTTTCAGCCCAATGCTCCATGACCCTTGTCATCACAATGATCCATGCCCTTGTCATCCCAAAGCTCCATGACCCCTGTATTCACAATGCTCCGTGACACTTGTCATCACAGTGCTCCATGACACATGTCATAACAATGCTCCATGCCTTTGTCAGCAAAATGCTACATGACCTTTTCATTACAATGCTCTATGTGCTTGTCATCAGAATACTCCATTTCCATTGTCATCACAATCCTCCATGAACCTTGGGATCACATTGCTTCATGCCCTTGTCATCACAATGCTCCATGCTACTTGAAATCAAAATGATTCATGACCTCTGTTATCACAATACTCCAAATTCTTGTGATCACAATGTTCCATAACACTTGTCATCACAACGCTCCCTGATGCCTGTCATCACAATACTCCATGCCCTTTTCATCACAATGCTCCATGACCTTTGTTATCACAATGCTCAATACACTTTTCCTCACAATGCTCCCTGACACTTGTCATCAGAATGCTCCTGGAACCCTGTCACGAAAAGGCTCCATGTCTTTTTCATCACAATGCCCCATGCGGTTTTCATCACAATGCTCCATGCCATTGTCATCAAAATACTCCACAAGCTTGTCAGCAGAATGCTCCATGACCCTTTTCATCACAATTCTCCATGCACTTGTCAGCACAATGTTCCCTGAACCTTGTCATCACAATGCTCCAAGCCATTGTTATCACAATGCTCCATTACCTTTTTCTTCAGAATCCTCCATGACACTTGGCATCACAATGCTCCATGCCATTGTCATCACAATGGGCCATTATATATGTCAGCACAATGCTCCCTGACAACTGTCTTCAAAATACTGCATGACAAGGTCATCACAATGCTCCATGCCCTTGTCATCACAATGCTCCATGCCCTTGTTATCACAATGCTCCATGACCCCTCTCATCACAATGCTCCGTGACTCCAGTCATCACAATGCTTCATGACCTTTGTCATCACAATGGTCCATGCCCTCATCATCAAGAGTCTCTGTGACCTTTATAACCACAATACTCCATGAATTTTTCTTCACAATGCTCTTTATCCCCTGTCATCACAATGCTCTATGCCTTTCTCAGCACAATGCTCCATGACGTATGTCATCAGAATGCTCCATGGCCTTCTCCTCACAGTGCTCCTTGCCCTTGTCATCACAATGCTCCAAGACCCCTGTAATCACAATGCTCCTTGCCCCTTTTCATCAGAATGCTCTATGAGACTTGTCATCACAAGTCTCCATGGTCATCTCATCACAAGGCTCCAGGACTTTGTCATCACAATGCTCTGTGACTCCGGTCATCATAGTGTTTCATAATATTTGTCATCACAATGGTCCATGCCCAAGTCATGACAAGGCTCTGTTACCTTTGTATCCACAATGCTCCATGAACTTTTCATCACAATGTTCCGTGTCCCTTGTCATCACAATGCTCCATGCCTTTGTCATTAAAATGCTCCATGACCATTGTCATCACAATGTGCCACGTGCTTTTCATCCCAACGGTCCAAAAATTTGTCATCACAATGCACCATAAAAATAAAATCACAATGCTGCATGCCCTTCTCATCACAATGCTCCATTACACCTGTCATAACAATGCTCCATGACCCCTGCCATCACAATGTTCCACGGCCTTGTCATCACAAGGCTCCATGACACTTGTCATCACAATGCTCCAAGACCCCTTTAATCACAATGCTCCATGCCGTTTTCATCACGAAGTTCCATGACACATGTCATTAGAATGTTCCATGGCCGTCTCATCAAAATGCCGCATGCCCTTGTCATCACAATGCTCCAAAACCCCTGTAAACACAGTGCTCCATGACCCTTTTAATCTCAATGCTCCATGAACCCTGTCATCACAACACTCCATGACACGTGACAACACAATGATCCGGGACTCTTGTCATCACAGTGCTCCAAGACCCCTGTAATCAAAATGCTCCATGACCCCTGTCATCACAATACTCCATGAACATTTTCAGCCCAATGCTCCATGACCCTTGTCATCACAATGATCCATGCACTTGTCATCCCAATGATCCATGACCTCTGTATTAAAAATGCTCCATGACAATTGTGTCACAGTTCTCCATGACACCTCTCATCACAATGCTCCATGCCATTCTCAGGAAAATTCTACATGACCTTGTCATTACAATGCTCTATGCGCTTGTCATCACAATGCTCTAAGACCCCTGTAATCACAATGCTACATGACCCTTTTCATCTCAATGCTCCATGAACTCTGTCATCACAATGCACCATGCCCATCATCATAATGCTTCAGACTATTGTCATCATGATGAAATCAAAATTCTCCATGACCTCTGTCATCATAATGCTCCAAAGCCTTGTGATCACAATGTTCCATATCACTTATAATAACAACACCCCATGACGATCATCATCACAATTATCCATGGCCTTCTCATCACCATGCTCCATGACTTTTGTCATCACAATTCTCAATACACTTGTCATCACATTGCTCCCTGACACTTGTCATCAGAATGCTCCTTGAACCCTCCCACGAAAAGGCTGCATGCCATTTTCATCACATTGCCCCATGCCGTTTTCATCACAAGGCTCCATGCCATTGTCATCAAAATACTCCACAAGCTTTTCATCAGTATGCTCCATGACACTTGTCATCACAATTCTCCATGCACTTGTCAGCACAATGCTCCCTGACCCTTGTCATCACAATGCTCCCAGCCATTGACATAACAATGCTCCATTACCTTTGTCATCAGATTCTTTCATGAAACTTGGCATCACAATGCTCCATGCCATTTTCATCACAATGGGCCATTACATATGGCATCACAATGCTCCCTGACACTTCTCTTCACAATACTGCATGAGCTGGTCATCACAATGATCCATGCCCTTGTCATCACAATGCGCCATTCCAAATGTCATCACAATAATCCATGAACTATATTAGACCAATGCTCCATGCCCTTGTCATCACAATGCTCCATGCCCTTGTTATCACAGTGCTCCACGACCCCTGTCATCACCATTTTCCGTGACTCCAGTCATCACAATTCTTCATGACCTTTGTCATCACAATGGTCCATTACCTCATCATCAAAAGTCTCTGTGACCTTTTTAACCACAATGCTCCATGAACTTTTCATCACAATGCTCTTTGACCCTTGTCATCACAATGATCTACGCCTTTCTCAGCACAATGCTCTATGCCCTTGTCATCACAATGCTCCATGACCCTGTCATCACAATGATCCGTGACTCCAGTCATCACAATGCTTCATAACATTTGTCATCACAATGGTCCATGTCCGTGTCATCACAAGGCTTTGTGACATTTTTAACCACAATGCTTCATGAACTTTTCATCACAATGCTCCGTGACCCTTGTCATCACAGTGCTCCATGCCTTTGTCAGAAAAATGCTCCGTGACCCTTGTCATCACAATGTACCACGCGCTGTTTATCCCAACGGTCCACAGATTTGTCATCGCAATGCTCCATAAAACTTGTAATCACAATGCTCCATGCCGTTCTCATCACAACGCTCCATTACCCCTGTCATAACAATGCTCCTTGACCCCTGCAATCACAATGTTCCACGGCCTTGTCATCACAAAGCTCCATGACCCTTGTCATCATAATGCTCCAAGACCCCTGTAATCACAATGATCCATGCCCTTGTCATCACAAAGCACCATGACACATGTCATCAGAATGTTCCATGTCCTTCTCATCAAAATGCTCCATGCCCTTGTCATCACAATGCTCCAAGACCCCTGTAATCAAAATGCTCCATGCCCCTTTTCATCTCAATGCTCCATGAACTCTGTCATCACAATGCATCATGCCCATCATCATAATGCTTCCGGCTATTGACAGCACAATGAAATCAAAATTCTCCATGATCTCTGTCATCACAATGCTCCATGACCCCCGTCATCACAATACTCCATGAACATTTTCAGCCCAATGCTCCCTGACCCTTGACATCACAATGATCCATGACCCCTGTATTCAGAATGTTCCGTGACACATGTCATCACAGTGCTCCATGACACCTGTCATCACAGTGCTCCATGCCTTTGTCTGCAGAATTCTACATGATCTTGTCATTACAATGCTCTATGCGCTTGTCATCACAATGCTACAAGACCCCTGTAATCACAATGCTCCATGCCCCTTTTCATCTCAATGCTCCATGAAGCCTGTCATCACAATGCACCATGCCCATCATCATAATGCTTCAGGCTATTGTCATTAAAATGAAATCAAAAGTCTCCATGACCTCTGTCATCATAATGCTCCAAACACTTGTGATCACAATGTTCCATAACATTTATCATCACAACACCCCATGACGATCATCACAATTATCCTTGGTCTTCTGATCACAATGCTCCCTGATCTTTGTCATCACATTGCTCAATACACTTGTCTTCACAATGCTCCCTGACACATGTCTTCAGTATGCTCCTTGAACCCTGTCATGACAAGGCTCCATGCCTTTTTCATCACAATGATCCATGCCCTTTTCATCACAATGCTCCAAGACCCCTGTAATCACAATGCTCCATGCCCTTGTCATCAAAAAGCTCTATGAGGCATGTCATCAGAATGCTCCATGGCCATTTCCTCACAATGCTCCATGGCATTGTCATCACAATGCTCCATGTACCCTCTCATCACATTGCTCCATGCCCTTGTCATTACAATCCTCCATGACCCATGTATCACATTGTTCTGTGCCCTTGTCATCACAATGCTCCAGCCCTCTCTCATCACAATAATCTATGAAATATATCAAACCAATGCTCAATGCCCTTCTCATCACAATGCTCTATTACCTCTGTCATAACAATGCACCATGACCACTGGCATCACAATGTTCCACGGCTTTGTCATCACAAGGCTCCATGACCCTTGTCATCACAATGCTCCAAGAAACATGTAATCAAAATTCTCCAAGCCCTTGTCATAACAAAGCTCCATGACACATGTATCAGAAGGTTCCATGGCCTTCGCATCACAATGCTCCATGCCCTTGTCATCACAATGCTCCAAGACCCCTGTAAACTCTATGATCCATGCCCATTTTCATCTCAATGCTCCATGAACTCTGTCATCACAATGCACCATGCCCATCATCATAATGCTTCAGGCTATTGTCACTACAATGAAATCCAAATTCTCCATGACCTCTGTCATCATAATGCTCCAAACCCTTGTGATCACAATGTTCCATAACACTTATCATCACAACACCCCATGACGATCATCATCACAGTTATCCATGGTCTTCTCATCACAAAGCTCCATGATCATTGTCATCAAAATGCTCAATACATTTGTCATCACAATACTCCCTGACACCTGTTGTCAGTATGCTCCTTGAACCCTGTGATGACAAGGCTCCATGCCTTTTACATCACAATGATCCATGCCTTTTCATCACAATGCTCCAAGACCCCTGTTAACACAATGCTCCATGGCCTTGTCAGCACAAAGCTCCATGACGCATGTCATCAGAATTCTCCATGGCCTTCTCCTCAAAATGCTCCATGCCCTTGTCATCACAATGCTCCAAGACCACTGTAATCACAATGCTCCATGCCCCTTTTCATTAGAATGCTCCATGAGGCTTGTCATCACAAGTCTTCATGGTCATCTCATCACAATGCTCCAGGACATTGTCATCACCATGCTCTATTCCCTTGTCATCACAATGCTCCATGACCACTGTCATTACAATAATCCATTAACATTTTCATCCCAATGCTCCATGACCTTCTCATCACAATGCTCCATGAGCAATATCATCACAATGCTCCATGACCACTGTCATCACAACCACCCATAACACCTGACAACACAATGATCCGGGACTCTTGTCATCACAATGCTCCATGCCCTTGTCATCACAATGCACCATGTCCCTGTCATCACAATAATCTATGAAACTTGTCAGACCAATGCTCCATTCCCCTTTCATCACAATGCTCCATGCCCTTGTTATCACAATGCTCCATGACCCCTGTCATCACAATGCTCCGTGACTCCTGTCATCACAATGTTCCATAACACTTGTCATCACAAAGCTCCATGACCACTGTCATCACAATACTCCATGCACTTTTCATCACAATGCTCCATGAACTTTGTCATCACAATTCTCAATACATTGTCATCACAATGCTCACTGACATTTGTCGTCAGAATGCTCCATGAAACCTGTCACGAAATGTCTCCATGCCATTTTCATCACAATGACCCATGCCGTTTTCATCACAATGTTCCATGCCATTGTCATCAAAATACTCCACAAGCTTGTCACCAGAATGCTCCATGACACTTGTCATCACAATTCTCCATGCACTTGTCAACACAATGCTCCTTGACCCTTGTCATCGCCATGCTCCAAGCCATTGTCAACACAATGCTCTATTAACTTTGTCATCAGAATCCTCCATGACACTTGGCATCACAATGCTCCATGCCATTGTCATCACATTGGGCCATTACATATGTCATCACAATGCTCCCTGACACCTGTCTCACAATACTGCATGACCTGGTCATCACAATGCTCCATGCCCTTGTCATCACAAAGCGCCATTCCAACTGTCATCGCAATAATCCATGAAACTTATTAGACAAATGATCCATGCCCTTGTCATCACAAAGTTCCTTGCCCTTTTTATCACAATGCTCCATGTCCCCTGTATTCACAATGCTCCGTGACGCTTGTCATCACAGTGCTCCATGACACCTGTCATCACAATGCTCCATGCCTTTGTCAGCAAAATGCTACATGACCTTGTCATTATAATGCTCTATGCGCTTGTCATCACAATACTCCATTACCATTGTCATCACATCCTCCATGAACCTTGGGATCACATTGCTTCATGCCCTTGTCATCACAATGCTCCATGCTCCTTGAAATCAAAATGATCCATGACCTCTGTCATCACAATGCTCCAAACACTTGTGATCACAATGTTCCATAACACTTGTCATCACAACGCTCCATGATGCCTGTCATCACAATACTCCATGCACTTTTCATCACAATGCTCCATGACCTTTGTCATCACAATTCTCAATACACTTGTCATCACAATGCTCCCTAACACTTGTCGTCAGAATGCTCCTTGAACACTGTCACGGAAAGGCTCCATGCCTTTTTCATCACAAAGCCCCATGCCATTTTCATCACAATGCTCCATGCCATTGTCATCAAAATACTCCACAAGCTTGTCATCAGAATGCTCCATGACACTTGTCATCACAATTCTCCATGCACTTGTCAGCACAATGCTCCCTGACCCATGTCATCACAATGCTCCAAGCCATTGTCATCACAATGCTCCATTACCTTTGTCTTCAGAATCCTCCAAGACACTTGCTATCACAATGCTCATGCTACTGTCATAAAAATGGGCCATTACGTTTGTCATCACAATGCACCCTGATACATCTCTTCACAATACTTCATGCCCTTGTCATCACATTGCTCCATGCCCTTGTCATCACAAATCGCCATTCCAACTCTCATCGCAATAATCCATTAAAATTTATTAGACCAATGCTCCATGCCCTTGTCATCACAATGCTCCAAGCCGTTGTTATCACAATGCTCCATGATACCTGTCATCACAACGTTCCATGACTCCAGTCATCACAATGCTTCATGACCTTTGTCATCACAATGGTCCATGCCCTCATCATCAACAGTCTGTGTGACATTTTTAACCACAAAGCTCCATGAAATTTTCATCACAATGATCTTTGTCCCTTGTCATCGCAATTCTCTATGCCTTTCTCAGCACAATGCTCCATGACCCTTTTCATCACAATGCTCCCTGCGCTTGTCAGCACCATGCTCCTCGACACATGTCATCACAATACACCATGCGTTTGTCATCACAGTGCTCCACAATCTTGTCATCACAATGCTCCAGAAACATTGTCATCACAATGCTCCATGCGCTTCTCATCAAAATGCTCTCTCCCCACTGATATAACAATGTTACATCACTATTCGTCACAATACTCCCTCGCCCCTGTCATAACAATCTTCCATGACTCCTGTCATCAAAATGCTACATGCATTATTATCACAATGTTCGATGACCACTGACATCACAATGTTACATAACCCCTGTCATCAAAATGCTCCATGACCCTTTTCATCCCAAAGCTCCATGACCCATGGCATCACAATGTTTTATAACCCCTGTCATCAAAATGTTCCATTACACTTTTCATCAAATTGCAGCATGAACCTGTCATCAAAATGCTCCCTCTCCTTCTCATCACAATGCACCACACGCTTGTCATCAAAATGCTCCATGACCATTGTCATCACAAAGCTCCATGACCCTTGGCATCACAATGCTCCATGTCATTGTCATCACAATGCTCCCTGAACACTCTCATCCCATTGCTCCATGCCCTTGTCATCACAAAGCTCCATGACACTTGTCATCACAATGCTCGATGCCCTTCTCATCAAAATGCTCCAGGCCATTTTCCTCACAATCCTCCATGACCCATGTATCACAGTGATCCGTGCCCTTGTCATCACAATGCTCCATGCCCACTCTCATCACAATAATCCATGAAAACTTTCGGGCCAATGCTCAATGCACTTCTCATCACAATGCTCCATTACCTCTGTCATAAAAATGCTCCATGACCCCTGACATCACAATGTTCCACGTCCTTGTCATCACAAGGCTACCTGACCCTTGACATCACAATGCTCCAAGACCCCTGTAATCAAAATGCTCCATGCCACTTTGCATCTCAATGCTCCATGAACACTGTCATCACAATACACCATGCCCATCATCATAATGCTTCAGGCTATTGTCATCACAATAAAATCAAAATTCTCCATGACCTCTGTCATCATAATCCTCCAAACCCTTGTGATCACAATGTTCCATAACACTTATCATCACAAATCCCCATGACGCTCATCATCACAATTATCCATGGTATTCTCATCACAATGCTCCATGACCTTTGTCATCACAATGCTCAATACACTTGTCATCACAATGCTCCCTGACACTTGTCGTCAGTATGCTCCTTGAACCTTGTCATGACAAGGCTCCATGCCTTTTTCATCACAATGATCCGTGCCTTTTTCATCACAGTGCTCCAAGATCACTGTCATCACAATTCTCCTTGTGCTTGTCATCACAAAACTCCATGAAGCATGTCATCAGAATGCCCCATGGCCTTCTCATCACAATGCCCCATGCCCTAGTCATCACAATGCTCCAAGACCCCTGTAATCACAATGCCTCATGCCCCTTTTCATCAGAATGCTCCGTGAGACTTCTCATCACAAGTCTCCATGGTCATCTCATCTCAAAGCTCCAGGACCTTGTCATCACCATTCTCCATTCCCTTGTCATCACAATGCTCCATGACCCCTGTCATCACAATGATCCATTAACATATTCAGCCCAGTGCTCCACGACCTGCACATCACAATACTCCATGGCCAATATCACCACAATGCGCCATGACCACTGTCATCACAAGAGTCCATGACTCCTGACAACACAATGA
Organism: Mesoplodon mirus; assembly: GCF_964341445.2. Classification (NCBI taxonomy): domain Eukaryota; kingdom Metazoa; phylum Chordata; class Mammalia; order Artiodactyla; family Ziphiidae; genus Mesoplodon; species Mesoplodon mirus. Next base: position 152,664 of record NW_028295152.1, on the reverse strand, counting down.
TCCGGGACTCTTGTCATCACAATGCTCCATTCCCTACTCATCACTATGCTCCATGACCCCTGTCATCACAACACTCCATGAACATTTTCAGCCCAGTGCTCCATGACAATTGTCATCACAATGATCCATGCCCTTGTCATCCAAATGCTCCATGACCCCTGTATTCACAATGCTCCATGACACCTGTCATCACAGTGCTCCATGACACATGTCATCACAATGCTCCATGCCTTTGTCAGCAAAATGCTACATTACCTTGTCATTACAATGCTCTATGCGCTTGTCATCACAATACTCCATTTCCATTGTCATCACAATCCTCCATGAACCTTGGGATCACATTGCTTCATGCCCTTGTCATCACAATGCTCCATGCTCCTTGAAATCAATATGATCCATGACCTCTGTCATCACAATGCTCCAAACCCTTGTGATCACAATCTTCCATAACACTTGTCATCACAACGCTCCATGATGCCTGTCATCACAATACTCCATGCCCTTTTCATCACAATGCTCCATAACCTTTGTCATCACAATTCTCAATATACATGTCATCACAATGCTCCCTGACATTGTCATCAGAATGCTCCTTGAAACCTGCCACGAAAAGGCTCCATGTCTTTTTCATCACAAAGCCCCATGCCATTTTCATCACAATGCTCCATGCCATTGTCATCAAAATACTCCACAAGCTTGTCATCAGAATGCTCCATGACCCTTGTCATCACAATTCTCCATGCAATTGTCAGCACAATGCTCCCTGTCCCATGTCATCACAATGCTCCAAGCCATTGTCATCACAGTATTCCATAACCTTTGTCATCAGAATCCTCCATGACACTTGGCATCACAATGCTCCATTCCATTGTCATCACAATGGGCCATTACATATGTCATCACAATGCTCCCTGACACCTCTCTTCACAATACTGCATGACTTGGTCATCACAATGCTCCATGCCCTTGTCATCACAGTGTGCCATTTGAACTGTCATCGCAACAATCCATGGAACTTATTAGACTAATGTTCCATGCCCTTGTCATCACAGTGCTCCATGCCCTTGTTATCACAATGCTTCATGACCTTTGTCATCACAATGATCCATGCCCTCATCCTCAACTGTCTCTGTGACCTTTTTAACCACAATGCTACATGAACTTTTCATCAAAATGCTCTTTGACCGTTGTCATCACAATACTCCATGCACTTCTCATCAAAATGCCCTCTCACCACTGATATCACAATGGTACATCACTATTTGTCACAATACTCCCTCACCCCTGTCATCACAGTGTTCCATGACTCCTGTCATCACATTGCTACATGCACTTATCATCACAATGTTCGATGACCCCTGGCATCACAATGTTCCATAACATCTGTCATCAAAATGTTCCATGACACTTTTCATCAAATTGCTCCATGACCCTGTCATCACAATGCTCCCTACACTTCTCATCACTATGCACGATGCCCTTGTCATCAAAATGCTCCATGACTTTTGTCATCACAAAGATCCATGACCCTTGGCATCACAATGCTCCATGTCATTGTCATCACAAAGCACCATGAAGGTACTCATCACATTGCTCCATGTCCTTGTCATCACAAACCTCCATGACACTTGTCATCAGAATTCTCCATGGCCTTCTCATCACAATGCTCCATGCCCTTGCCATCACAATGTTCCATAACCCCTGTCATAATAATGCTCCATGAACACTGTAATCACGATGTTCCATGGCCTTGTCATCACAAGGCTCCATGACCCTTCTCATCACAATACTCCAAGAAGCCTGTAATCACAATGCTCTATGCCCCTTTTCATCTCAATGATCCATGAACCCTGTCATCACAATGCACCATGCCCATCATCATAATGCTTCATGCTATTGTCATCACAATGAAATCAAAAGGCTCCATGATATCTGACATAACAATGCTCCAAACCCTTGTGATCACAATATTCCATGACACTTGTCATCACAATTCCCCATGAAGCTCATCATCACAATTATCCATGGTCTTCTCATCACAATGCTCCATGACCTTTGTCATCACAATGATCAATACACTTGTCATCAATATGCTCCCTGACCCTTGTTGTCTGTATGCTCCTTGAACCCTGTCATGACAAGGCTCCATGCCTTTTTTATCACAATGATCCACGCACTTTTCATCACAATGCTTCAAGACCCCTGTAATCACAAAGCTCCATGCCCTTGTCATCACAAAGCTCAATGACGTATGTCTTCAGAATGCTCCTTGTCCTTCTCCTCACAATGCTCCATGCCCCTGTCATCACAATGCTCCATGACACCTGTCAACACAATGCTCCGTGATTCCAGTCATCACAATGCATCATAACGTTTGTCATCACAATTGTCCTTGCCAGCATCATCACAAGGCTCTGTGACCTTTGTAATCACAATGCTCCATGAACTTTTCATCACAATTCTCTGTGACCCTTGTCATCACAATGCTCCATGTCTTTGTCTGAACAATGCTCCATGACCATTGTCATCACAATGTGTCACGCGCATTTCATCACAACGGTCCACAACCTTATCATTGCAATGCTCCATAATCTTTGTAATCACAATGGTCCATGCACTTCTCATCAAAATGCTCTCTCACCAGAGATATCACAATGTTCCATCACTAGTCATCAGAATAATCCCTCACCGCTGTAATAACAAGTTTTCATGACCCTGTCATCACAATGCTACATCCCCTTATCATCACAATGTTCCATGACCTCTGACATCACAATGTTCCATAAGCCCTGTCATCAAAATGCTCCATGACCCTTGTCATCACAATTCTCCATGCACTTGTCAGCACAATGCTCCCTGACCCTTGTCATCACAATGTTCCAAGCCATTGTCATCACTGTGCTCCATTATCTTTGTCATCTGAATCCTCCATGTCACTTGGCATCACAATGCTCCATGCCATTGTCATCACAATGGGCCATTACATATGTCATCAAATTGCTCCCTGACACCTGTCTTCACAGTACTGAATGCACTGGTCATCACAATGCTCCATGCCCTTGTCATCACAGTGCGCCATTCCAACTGTCATCGTAATAATCCATGAAGCTTACTAGACCAATGTTCCATGCCCTTGTCATCACAATGCTCCATGTCTTGTTATCAAAATGTTCCATGACCCCTGTCATCACAATGCTCCGTGACTCCAGTCATCACAATGCTTCATGAATTTTGTCATCACAATGGTCCATGCCCTCGTCATCAGCAGTCTCTGTGACCTGTTTAACCACAATGCTTCATGAACTATTCATCACAATGCTCTTTGACCCTTGTCATCACAATGCTCTATGCCTTTCTCAGCACAATGCTCCATGACCCTGGTCATCACAATGCTCCATGCGCTTGTCAGCACAATGCTCCATGACACATGTCATCACAATGCACCATGCGCTGGTCATCACAGTGCTCCACAAGCTTGTCATCACAATGCTCCATAAAACTTGTCATCACAATGCTCCATGCACTTCTCATCAAAATGCTCTCTCACCACTGATATCACAATGTTACATCACTATTCGTCACAATACTCCCTCACCTCTGTCATCACAATGATCCATTATTCCTGTCATCACAATGCTACATGCACTTATCATCACAGTGTTCGATGACCCCTGATATCACAATGTTCCATAACCCGTGTCATCAAAATGTTCCTTGACACTTTTCATCAAATTGCTCCATGACCCTGTCATCAAAATGCTCCCTGCCCTTCTCATCACAATGCACAATGCCCTTGCCATCAAAATGCTCCATGACCTTTGTCATCACAAATATCCATGACCCTTGGCATCACATTGCTCCATGCCCTTGTCATCACTAAGCTCCATGACACATGTCATCAGAATGCTCCATGGACTTCTCATCACAATGCTCCATGCCCTTTCCATCAAAATGCTCCATTACGCCTGTCATAACAATGCTCCATGACACCTGCCATCACGATGTTCCATGGATTTGTCATCACAAGGCTCCATGACCCTTCTCATCACATTGTTCCAAGACCACTGTAATCACAATGCTCCATGCCCATTTTCATCTCAATGATCCAAGATCCCTGTAATCACAATGCTCCATGCCCCTTTTCATTTCAATGATCCATGAACCCTGTCATCATAATGCACCATGCTCATCATCATAATGCTTCATGCTATTGTCATCACAATGAATTCAAAATGCTCCATGACCTCTGTCATAACAATGCTCCAAACCCTTGTGATCACAATATTCCATAACACTTGTCATCACAATGCCCCATGACGCTCGTCATCACAATTATCCATGGACTTCTCATCACAATGCTCCATGACCTTTGTCATCACAATGCTCTATACACTTGTCATCAATATGCTCCCTGACACTTGTTGTCTGTATACTCCTTGAACCCTGTCATGACAAGGCTCCATGCCCTTTTCATCACAATGCTCCAAGACCCCAGTAATCACAATGCTCCATGCACTTGTCATCACAAAGCTCAATGATGCCTGTCCTCAGAATGCACCTTGGCCTTCTTTTCACAATGCTCCATGCCATTTTCATCACAATGTTCCAAGACCCCAGTAATCACAATGGTCCATGCCCCTTTTCATCAGTATGTTATATGAGAATTGTCATCACAAGGCTCCATGGATTTCTCATCACAATGCTCCAGGACCTTGTCATCCCAATGCTTCACGAACTTGCCATGACCATTCTCAATGGCCCTTGTCATCATAGTGCTCCAAGCCCTAGTGATCACAATGCTCCATTGTATTTGTCATCACAATCCTCCATTTCATTTAGCATCACAATGCTCCATGCCATTGTCATCACAATGAACCATGACATATGTCATCACAATGCTCCCTGACACCTGTCTTCACAATACTCCATGACCTTCTCATCACCATGATCCATGCCCTTGTCATCACAATGCACCATGTACACTGTCATCACAATAATCTATGAAATTTGTCAGACCAATGCTCCATGCCCCTGTCACCACAATGTTCCATGCCCTTGTCATCACAATGCTCCATGACCCCTATCATCACAATGCTCTGTGACTCCAGTCATCACAATGCTTCATAACGTTTGTCATCAAAACGGTCCATGCCCACGTCATCACAAGGCTCTGTGGCCTTTGTAACCACAATGCTCCATGAACTTTTCATCACAGTGCTCCGTGACCCTTGTCATCACAATGCTCCATGCCTTTGTCAGAAAAATGCTCCATGACCCTTGTCATCACAATGTGCCACGTGCTTTTCATCACATTGTTCCACAACCTTGTCATCGCTATGCTCCATAAACCTTGTAATCACAATGCTCCATGCACTTCTCATCCAAATGCTCTCTCACCAGAGATATCACAGTGTTCCATCACTAGTCATCGCAATACTCCCTCACCCCTGTAATCATAATGTTCCATGACCCCTGTCATCACAATGCTACATACACTTATCATCACAATGTTCCATGACCCCTGGCATCACAATATTCCATAACCCCTGTCATCAAAGTGCTCCATGACACTTTTCATCCCAAAGCTCCATGACCCCTGACATCACAATGTTCTATAACACTTGCCCTCAAAATGTTCCATTACACTTTTAATCAAATTGCTGCATGAACCTGTAATCAAAATGCTCCCTGCCCTTCTCATTACAATGCACCACACCATTGTCATCGCAATGCTCCTTGTTATTTGTCATCACAAATCTCCTTCACCCTTGTCATCACAAAGCTCCATGACACTTGTCATCACAATGCTCGATGCCCTTCTCATCACAATGCTCCATGCCTTTGTCATTACAATCCTCCATGACCCATGTATCACAGTGTTCCGTGCCCTTGTCATCCCAATGTTCCAAGCCCACTCTCATCACAATAATCCATGAAATATTTTAGACCAAAGCTCAATGCCCTTCTCATCACAATACTCCATTACCTCTGTCACAACAATGGTCCATGACCATTGCCATCACAGTGTTCAATGACATGTCATCACAAGACTCCATGACCCTTGTCATCACAATGCTCCAAGACCACTGTAATTACAATGCTCCATGCCCTTGTCATCACAGTGCTCCATGATGCATGTCATCAGAATGTTCCATGGCCTTCTCATCACAATGCTCCATGCCCTTGTCATCACAATGCTCCAAGACCCCGGTAATCACAATGCTCCATTCCCCTTTTCATCTCAATGCTCCATGAACCCTGTCATCACAGTGCACCATGCCCATCATCATAATGTTTCATGCTATTGTCATCACAATGAATTCTAAATTCTCCATGACCTCTGTCATCATAATGCTCCAAACCCTTGTGATCACAATGTTCCATAAGACTTATAATCACAACACCCCATGACCCGCATCATCACAATTATCCATGGTCTTCTCATCACAATGCTCCATGACCTTTGTCATCAAATGCTCCATGCCCATGTCATCACAATGCTCCAAGACCATTGTAATCACAATGCTCCATTCCCCTTTTCATCTCAATGCTCCATGAACCCTGTCATCACAATGAACCATGCCCATCATCATAATGCTTCCGGCTATTGTCATCACAATGAAATCAAAATTCTCCATGACCTCTGTCATCACAATGCTCCATGACCCCTGTCATCACAATACTCGATGAACATTTTCAGCCAAATGCTACATGACTCTTGTCATCAGAATGATCCATGCCCTTGTCATCCCAATGCTCCATGACCCCTGTATTCACAGTGCTCCATGACGCTTGTCATCACAGTGCTCCATGACACCTGTCATCGCAATAATCCATGAAACTTATTACACCAATGCTCCATGACCTTGTCATCACAATACTCCATGACACTTATCATCACAATGCTCCATGAACTTTTCATCACAATGTTCTTTGATCCTTGTCATCACAATTCTCTATGCCTTTCTCACCACAATGCTCCATGACACTTGTCATCACAATGCTCCATGCGCTTGTCAGCACGATGCTCCATGACACATGTCATCACAATGCACCATGCACTTGTCATCACAGTGCTCCACAAGCTTGTCATCATAATGCTCCATCAAACTTGTCATCACAATGCTCCATGCACTTCTCATCAAAATGCTCTCTCACCACAGATATCACAATGTTACATCCCTATTCGTCACAATACTCCCTCACCCGTGTTATCACAATGTTCCATGACTCCTGTCATCACAATGCTACATGCACTTATCATCACAATGTTCGATGACCACTGACATCACAATGCTCCATAAAACCTGTCATCAAAATGCTCCATGACCTTTTTCATAAAAATGCTCCATGACCCCTGACATCACAATGTTCCATAACCTCTGTCATTAAAATGTTACATGACTCTTTTCATCAAATTGCTCCATGGCCCTGTCATCACAATGCTCCCTGCCCTTCTCATCACAATGCACAACGCACTTGTCATCAAAATGCTCCATGACCTTTGTCATCACAAAGATCCATGACCCTTGGCATCACAAAGCTCCATGTCATTGTCATCACAGTGCTCCATGAACACTCTCATCACATTGCTCCATGCCCTTGTCATCACAAAGCTCCATGACACATGTCATCAGAATGCTCCATGCCTTCTCATCACAATGCTCCATGTGCTTGCCATCACAATGCTCCATTACCCTGTCATAACAATGCTCCATGACCCCTGCCTTCACGATGTTCTGTGGCATTGTCATCACAAGGCTCCATGACCCTTCTCATCACAAAGCTCCAAGACCCCTGTAATCACAATGCTCCATGCCCCTTTTCATCTCAATGATCCATGAACCCTGTCATCAGAATGCACCATGCCCTTCATCATAATGCTTCATGCTATTGTCATCACAATGAAATCAAAATGCTCCATGACCTCTGTCATAACAATTCTCCAAAACCTTGTGATCACAATATTCCATAACACTTGTCATCACAGTGCCCCATGACGCTCGTCATCACAATTATCCATGGTCTTCTCATCACAATGCTCCATGACCTTTGTCATCACAATGCTCAATGCACTTGTCATCAAAATGCTCCCTGACACGTGTTGTCTGTATGCTCCTTGAACCCTGTCATGACAAGGCTCCATGCCTTTTTCATCACAATGATCCATGCCCTTTTCATCACAATGCTACAAGACCACTTTATTTTTTTTTTTTTTATTTTTTTTTTTTTTTGCTGTACGCGGGCCTCTCACTGCTGTGGCCTCTCCCGTTGCGGAGCACAGGCTCCGGACACACAGGCTCCGCGGCCATGGCTCGCGGGCCCAGCCGCTCCGCGGCATGTGGGATCTTCCGGGATCGGGGCACGAACCCGTGTCCCCTGCATCGGCAGGCAGACTCTCAACCACTGCGCCACCAGGGAAGCCCCAAGACCACTTTAAACACAATGCTCCATGACCTTGTCATTACAATGCTCTATTCGCTTGTCAACACAGTACTCCATTGCCATTGTTTTCACAACCCTCCATGAACCTTGGGATCACATTGCTTCATGCCCTTTTCATCACAATGCTCCATGCTCCTTGAAATCAAAATGATCCATGACCTCTGTCATCACAATTCTCCAAACCCTTGTGAGCACAATGTTCCATAACACTTGTCATCACAACGCTCCATGATGCCTGTCATCAAAATACTCCATGCCCTTTTCATCACAATGCTCCATGACCATTGTCATCACAATTCAAAATACACTTGTCATTACAATGCTTCATGAAACTTGTCGTCAGAATGCTTCTTGAAACCTGTCACGAAAAGGCTCCATGCCTTTTTCATCACAATGCCCCATGCCGTTTTCTTCACAATGCTCCATGCCATTGTCATCAAAATACTCCACAAGTATGTCATCAGAATGTTCCATGACCCTTGTCATCACAATTCTCCATGCACTTGTCAGCACAATGCTCCCTGACCCTTGTCATCACAATGCTCCAAGGCATTTTCATCACAATGCTCCATTACCTTTGTCATCAGAATCCTCCATGACACATGGCAAAACAATGCTACATGCCAGTGTCATCACAATGGGCCATTACATATCTCATCACAATGCTCCCGGACACCTGTCTTCACAATACTGCATGACATGGTCATCACAATGTTCCATGCCCTTGTCATCACAATGTGCCATTCCAACTGTCATCACAATAATCCATGAAACTTATTAGACCATTGTTCCATGCCCTTGTCATCACAATGCTCCATGCCCTTGTTATCACAATGGGCCATTACATATGTCATCAAATTGCTCCCTGACACCTGTCTTCACAGTACTGCATGACCTGTTCATCACAATGCTCCATGCCCTTGTCATCACAGTGCGGCATTCCAACTGTCATCACAATAATCCATGAAACTTACTAGAACAATGTTCTATGCCCTTGTCATCACAATGCTCCATGTCCTTGTTATCACAATGCTCCATGACCCCTGTCATCACAATGCTCTGTGACTCCAGTCATCACAATGCTTCATGACCTTTTTCATCACAATGCTCCATGCCCTCGTCATGAACAGTCTCTGTGACCTTTTTAACCACAATGCTCCATGAACTTTTCATCACAATGCTCTTTGACCCTTCTCATCACAATGCTCCATGCGCTTGTCAGCACAGTGCTCCATGACACATGTCATCACAATGAACCATGCGCTTGTCATCACAGTGCTCCACAATCTTGTCATCACAATGCTCCATAATATTTGTCATCACAATGCTCCATGCACTTCTCATCAAAATGCTCTCTTACCACTGATATCACAATGCTACATCACTATTTGTCACAATACCCCCTCAGCCCTGTCATCACAGTGTTCCATGACTCCTGTCATAACAATGCTACATTCACTTATCATAACAATGTTCGATGACCCATGACATCTCAATGTTCCATAACCCCTGTCATCAAAATGTTCCATGACACTTTTCATCAAATTGGTCCATGACCCTGTCATCACAATGCTCCCTGCCATTCTCATTCCAATGCACAACGCCCTTGCCATCAAAATGTTCCATAACCTTTGTCATCACAAAGATCCATGACGCTTGGCATCACAATGCTCCATGTCATTGTCATCACAATGCTCCATGAACGCTCTCATCACATTGCTCCATGCCCTTGTCTTCACATAGCTCCATGACACATGTCATCAGAATGCTTCATGGCCTTCTCATCACAATGCTCCATGCCCTTGCCATCACAATGCTCCATTACCCCTGTCATAACAATGCTCCATGACCCCTGCCATCACGATGTTCCATGGCCTTGTCATCACAAGGCTCCATGACCCTTCTCATCACAATGCTCCAAGAACACTGTAATCACAATGCTCTATGCCACTTTTCATCTCAATGATCCATGAACCCTGTCATCACAATGCACCATGCCCATCATCATAATGCTTCATGCTATTGCCATCACAATGAAATCAAAATGCTCCATGACCTCAGTCATAACAATGCTCCAAACCCTTGTGATCACAATATTCCATAACACTTGTCATACCAATGCCCCATGAAGCTCGTTATCACAATTATCCATGGTCTTCTCATCACAATGCTCCATGACCTTCGTCATCACAATGCTCAATACACTTTTCATCAAAATGCTCCCTGACACTTGTTGTCTGTATGCTCCTTGAACCCTGTCATGACAAGTCTCCATGCTTTTTTCATCACAATGATCCATGCCATTTTCATCACAACGATCCAAGACCCATGTAATCACAATGCTCCATGACCTTGTCATCACAAAGCTCAATGACACATGCCATCAGAATGCTCCTTGGTCTTCTCCTCACAGTGCTCCATGCCCTTGTCATCACAATGTTCCAAGACCCCTGTAATCACAATGCTCCATGCCACTTTTCCGCAGAATGCTCCATGAGAATTGTCATTACAAGTGTCCATGGTCTTCTCATCACAATGCTCCAGGACCTTGTCATCACCATGCTCCTTTCCCTTGTCATCACAATGCTCCATGACACCTGTCATCACCGTAATCCATGAGCATTTTCAGCCCAATGCTCCACGACCTACTCATTCCAATGCTCCATGGCCAATATCATCACAATGCTCCATGACCACTGTCATCACAACACTCCATGACACCTGACAACACAGTGATCCTGGACTCTTGTCATCACATTGCTCCATTCCCTAGTCATCACAATGCACCATGACACTTGTCATCACAAAGCTCCAAGACCCCTTATATCACAATGTTCTATAACCCCTGCCATCAAAATGTTCCATTACACTTTTTATCAAATTGCTGCGTTACCCGGTCATCAAACTGCTCCCTGCACTTCTGATCACAATGCACCATGACCCTTGGCATCACAATGCTCCATGTCATTGTCATCACAATGCTCCATGAACCCTCTCATCACATTGCTCCATGCCCTTGTCATCACAAAGCTCCATGACACATGTCATCACAATGCTCGATGCGTTCTCATCACAATGCTCTATGCCCCTGTCATTACAATCCTCCATGACCCATGTATCACAGTCTTCCGTGCCCTTGTCATCACAGTGCTCCATGCCCACTCTCATCACAATAATCCATGAAATATTTCAGACCAATGCTCCATGCCCTTCTCATCAAAATGCTCTATTACTTCTGTCATAACAATGATCCATGACCACTGCCATCACAATGTTCCACGGCGTAGTCATCTCAAGGCTCCATGACCCTTGTCATCACAATGCTCCAAGAACCCTGTAATCACAATGCTCCATGCCCTTGTCATCACAATGCTCCAAGATCCCTGTAATCACAATGCTCCATGCCCCTTTTCATCTCAATGCTCCATGAACCCTGTCATCACAATGCACCATGCCCATCATCATAATGCTTCAGGCTATTGTCATCACAATAAAATCAAAATTCTCCATGACCTCTGTCATCATAATGCTCCAAACCCTTGTGATCACAATGTTCCATAACACTTATCATCACAACACCCCATGACGATCATCATCACAATTATCCATGTCCTTCTCATCACAATGCTTCATTAATTTTGTCATCACAATTCTCCATACATTTGTCATCACAATGCTCCCTGACACTTGTCATCAGAATGCTCCTTGAACTCTGTCACGAAAAGGCTCCATGCCTTTTTCATCACAATGCTCAATGCCGTTTTCATCACAATGCTCCATTCCATTGTCATCAGAACACTCCACAAGCTTGTCATGAGAGTGTTCCTAGACCCTTGTCATCACAATTCTCCATGCACTTGTCAGCACAATGCACCTTGACCCTTGTCATCGCAATGCTCCAAGCCATTGTCATCACAATGCTCCATTACCTGTGTCATCAGAATCCTCCATGACACTTGGCATCACAATGCTCCATGCCATCGTCATCACAATGGGCCATTACATATGTTATCACAATGCTCCCTGACACCTGTCTTCACCATACGGCATGACTTCGTCATCACAATGCTCCATGCCCTTGTCATCACAATGTTCCTTGTCCTTTTTATCACAATGCTCCATGACCCCTGTCATCACAATGCTCCGTGACTCCAGTCATCACAGTGCTTCATGATCTTTGTCATCACAATGGTCCAAGCCCTCGTCATCAACAGTCTCTGTGACCTTTTTAACCACAATGCTCCATGAACTATTCATCACAATGCTCTTTGACCCTTGTCATCACAATGCTCTATGCCTTTCTCAGCACAATGCTCCATGACCCTTGTCATCACAATGCTCTATGCCTTTCTCAGCACAATGCACCATGACCCTGGTCATCACAATGCTCCATGCGCTTGTCAGCACAATGCTCCATGACACATGTCATCACAATGCACCATGCGCTTGTCATCACAGTGCTCCACAATCTTGTCATCACAATGCTCCATAAAACTTGTCATCACAATGCTCCATGCACTTCTCATCAAAATGCTCTCTCACCACTGATATCACAATGTTACATCACTATTCGTCACAATACTCCCTCACCTCTGTCATCACAATGATGCATTATTCCTGTCATCACAATGCTACATGCACTTATCATCACAGTGTTCGATGACCCCTGATATCACAATGTTCCATAACCCCTGTCATCAAAATGTTCCTTGACACTTTTCATCAAATTGCTCCATGACCCTGTCATCAAAATGCTCCCTGCCCTTCTCATCACAATGCACAATGCCCTTGCCTTCAAAATGCTCCATGACCTATGTCATCACAAATATCCATGACCCTTGGCATCGCATTGCTCCATGCCCTTGTCATCACTAAGCTCCATGACACATGTCATCAGAATGCTCCATGGACTTCTCATCACAATGCTCCATGCCCTTTCCATCAAAATGCTCCATTACGCCTGTCATAACAATGCTCCATGACACCTGCCATCACGATGTTCCATGGATTTGTCATCACAAGGCTCCATGACCCTTCTCATCACATTGTTCCAAGACCACTGTAATCACAATGCTCCATGCCCATTTTCATCCCAGTGATCCAAGATCCCTGTAATCACAATGCTCCATGCCCCTTTTCATCTCAATGATCCATAAACCCTGTCATCACAATGCACCATGCTCATCATCATAATGCTTCATACTATTGTCATCACAATGAATTCAAAATGCTCCATGACCTCTGTCATAACAATGCTCCAAACCCTTGTGATCACAATATTCCATAACACTTGTCATCACAATGCCCCATGACGCTCGTCATCACAATTATCCATGGACTTCTCATCACAATGCTCCATGACCATTATCATCACAATGCTCTATACACTTGTCATCAATATGCTCCCTGACACTTGTTGTCTGTATGCTCCTTTTAGCCTGTCATGACAAGGCTCCATGCCTTTTTCATCACAATGATCCATGCCCATTTCATCAAAATGCTCCAAGACCCATGTAATCACGAAGCTCCATGCCCTTGTCATCACAAAGCTCAATGACGCATGCCATCAGAATGCTCCTTGGTCTTCTCCTCACAATGCTCCATGTCCCTGTCATCACAAAGTTCCAAGACCCCTGTAATCACAATGCTCCATGCCCTTTTTCATCAGTATGCTCCATGACCCCTGTCATCACAATGCTCCGTGACTCCAGTCATCACAATGCTTCATCACATTTGTCATCACAACGGTCCATGCCCGCGTCATCACAAGGCTCTCTGTCCTTTGTAACCACAATGTTCCATGAACATTTCATCACAATGCTCCGTGACCCTTGTCATCACAATGCTCCATGCCTTTGTCAGAACAATGCTCCATGACCCTTGTCATCACAATGTGACACGCACTTTTCATCACAATGATCCACAACCTTGTCATCGCTATGCTCCATAAACCTTGTAATCACAATGCTCTATGCACTTCTCATCCAAATGCTCTCTCACCTGAGATATCACAATGATCCATCACTAGTTATCACAGTCCTCCCTCACCCCTGTAATCACAGTGTTCCATGACCGCTGTCATCACAATGCTACAACCATTTATCAACACAATGTTCCATGACCCCTGACATCACAATGTTCCATAACCCCTGTCATCAAAATGCTCCATGACACTTTTCATCCCAAAGCTCCATGCCCCATGTCATCACAATGTTCTATAACCCCTGTCATCTAAATGTTCCATTACACTTTTCATCAAATTGCTCCATGACCCTGTCATCAAAATGCTCCCTGCCGTTCTCATCACAATGCACCACACCCTTGACATCAAAATGCTCCATGACCTTTGTCATCACAAATCTCCATGACCCTTGTCATCACAATACTCCATGTCATTGTCATCACAATGCTCCATGAACCCTCTCATCACATTGCTCCATGCCCTTGTCATCACAAAGCTCCATGACACTTGTCATCACAATGCAAGATGCCCTTGTCATCACAATGCTCCATGCCCACTCTCATCACAATAATCCATGAAACATTTCAGACAAATGCTCAATGCCCTTCTCATCACAATGCTCCATTACCTCTGTCATAACAATGCTCCATGACACCTGCCATCACAATGTTCCAGGGCCTTGTCATCACAAGGCTCCATGACCCTTGTCATCACAATGCTCCAAGTACCCTGTAATCACAATGCTCCATGCCCTTGTCATCACAAAAATCCATGACGCATGTCATCAGAATGTTCCATGGCCTTCTCCTCACAATGCTCCATGCCCTTGTCATCACAATGCTCCAAGACCCCTGTAATCACAATGCTCCATGCCCCTTTTCATCAGAATGCTCCATAAGATTTGTCATCACAAGTCTCCATGGTCATCTCATCAAAATGCTCCAGGACCTTGTTATCACCATGCTCCATTCCCTTGTCATCACAATGCTCCATGACCCATGTCATCACCATAATCCATGAACATTTTCAGCCCAATGCTCCATGACTTTGTCATCATAATGCTCCATGTCCACTCTCATCACAATGCCCCATTTCATCTGTCATCACAATAATCCATGAAACTTATTAGACCAATGCTCCATGCCATTGTCATCACAATGCTACATCCCGTTGCTATCACAATGTTCCAAGACCCCTGTAATCAGAATGCTCCATGCCCCTTTTCATCAGTATGCTCCATGAGACTTGTCATCCCAAGGCTCCATGGTTTTCTCATCACAAAGCTCCAGGACCTTGTCATCACAATGCTTCACGATATTGTCATGAAAATACTCAAAGGCCCTTGTCATCATAATGCTCCAAGCCCTAGTCATCACAATGCTCTATCATATTTGTCATCACAATCCTCCATTACATTTGGCATCACAATGCACCATGCCATTGTCATCGAAATGGACCATGATATATGTCATCACAATGCTCCCTGACACCTGTCTTCACAATAAACCATGACTTTGTCATCACAATGCTCCATGCCCTTGTCATCACAATGCTCCATGAACCCTGTCAACACAATGCTTCGTGACTCCAGTCATCACAATGCTTCATAACGTTTGTCCTCACAACGGTCCATGCCCGTGTCATCACAAGGCTCTGTGACCTTTGTAACCAGAATGCTCCATGAACATTTCATCACAATGCTCCGTGACCCTTGTCATCACAATGCTCCATGCCTTTGTCAGAACAATGCTCCATGAACCTAGTCATGAAAATGTGCCACGGGCTTTCCATTACAATGATCCACAACCTTGGCTTCGCTATGCTCCATATAACTTGTAATCACAAAGCTCCATGCTCTTCTCATCCAAATGCTCTCTCCTGAGATATCACCATGTTCCCTCACTAGTCATCACAATCCTCCCTCACCCCTGTAATCAAAATGTTCCATGACCCCTGTCATCACCATGTTCCATTCCCTTGTCATTAGAATGCACCATTCCCTAGTCATCACAATGCTCCATGACCCCTGTCATCACAATATTCCATGAACATTTTCAGCCCAATGCTCCATGACACTTGTCATCACAATGATCCATGCCCTTGTCATCCCAATGCTCCATGACCCCTGTATTCACAATGCTCCATGACGCTTGTCATCACAGTGCTCCATGACACATGTCATCACAATGCTCCATGCTTTTGTCAGCAGAATGCTACATGACCTTGTCATTACAATGCTTTATGCGCTTGTCATCACAATACTCCATTACCATTGTCATCACAATCCTCCATGAATCTTGGGATCACATTGCTTCAAGCCTTTGTCATCACAATGTTCCATGCTCCTTGAAATCAAAATGATCCATGACCTCTGTCATCACAATACTCCACACCTTTGTGATCACAGTGTTCCATAGCACTTGTCATCACAACGCTCCATGATGCTTGTCATCACAATACTCCATGCCCATTTCATCACAATGCTCCATGACATTTGTCATCACAATTCTCAATACATTGTCATCACAATGCTCCATGATGCTTGTCATCACAATACTCCATGCCCTTTTCATCACAATGCTCCTGGACATTTGTCACCACAATTCTCAATACATTGTCATCACAATGCTCCCTGACATTTGTCGTCAGAATGCTCATTGAACCCTGCCACAAAAAGTCCCCATGCCTTTTTCATCACAAAGCCCCATGCGGTTTTCATCACAATGCTCCATGCCATTGTCATCAAAATACTCCACAAGCTTGTCAGCAGAATGCTCCATGACCCTTGTCATCACAATTCTCCATGCACTTGTCAGCACAATGCACCCTGACCCTTGTCATCACAATGCTCCAAGCCATTGTCATCACAATGCTCCATTACCTTTGTCTTCAGAATCCTCCATTACACTTGGCATCACAATGTTCCATGCCATTGTCATCACAATGGTCCATTACATATGTCATCACAATGCTCCCTGACACCTGTCTTCACAATACTGCATGACCTAGTCATCACAATGCTCCATGCCCTTGTCATCACAATGCTCCATGCACTTGTTATCACAATGCTCAATGACCCCTGTCATCACAATGCTCCGTGACTCCAGTCATCACAATGCTTCATGAACTTTTTCATCACAATGGTCCATGCCCTCATCATCAACAGTCTCTGTGAACTTTTTAACCACAATGCTCCATGAAATTTTCTTCACAATGCTCTTTATCCCCTGTCATCACAATGCTCTATTCCTTTCTCAGCACAATGCTGCATGATGTATGTCATTAGAATACTCCATGGCCTTCTCCTCACAATGCTCCATGCCCTTGTCATCACAATGCTCCAAGACCCCTGTAATCACAATGTTCCATGCCCCTTTTCATCAGAATGCTCCATGAGACTTGTCATCACAAGTCTCCATGGTCATTTCATCACAAAGCTCCAGGACCTTGTCATCACAATGCTTCACGACATTGTCATGAAAATACTCAAAGGCCCTTGTCATCATAATGCTCCAAGCCCTAGTCATCACAATGCTCCATCATATTTGTCATCACAATCCTCCATTACATTTGGCATCACAATGCACCATGCCATTGTCATCGAAATGGACCATGATATATGTCATCACAATGCTCCCTGACACCTGTCTTCACAATAAACCATGACTTTGTCATCACAATGCTCCATGCCCTTGTCATCACAATGCTCCATGAACCCTGTCAACACAATGCTTCGTGACTCCAGTCATCACAATGCTTCATAACGTTTGTCCTCACAACGGTCCATGCCCGTGTCATCACAAGGCTCTGTGACCTTTGTAACCAGAATGCTCCATGAACATTTCATCACAATGCTCCGTGACCCTTGTCATCACAATGCTCCATGCCTTTGTCAGAACAATGCTCCATGAACCTTGTCATCAAAATGTGCCACGGGCTTTCCATCACAATGATCCACAACCTTGGCTTCGCTATGCTCCATATAACTTGTAATCACAAAGCTCCATGCTCTTCTCATCCAAATGCTCTCTCCTGAGATATCACCATGTTCCCTCACTAGTCATCACAATCCTCCCTCACCCCTGTAATCAAAATGTTCCATGACCCCTGTCATCACCATGTTCCATTCCCTTGTCATTAGAATGCACCATTCCCTAGTCATCACAATGCTCCATGACCCCTGTCATCACAATATTCCATGAACATTTTCAGCCCAATGTTCCATGACACTTGTCATCACAATGATCCATGCCCTTGTCATCCCAATGCTCCATGACCCCTGTATTCACAATGCTCCATGACGCTTGTCATCACAGTGCTCCATGACACATGTCATCACAATGCTCCATGCTTTTGTCAGCAGAATGCTACATGACCTTGTCATTACAATGCTTTATGCGCTTGTCATCACAATACTCCATTACCATTGTCATCACAATCCTCCATGAATCTTGGGATCACATTGCTTCAAGCCTTTGTCATCACAATGTTCCATGCTCCTTGAAATCAAAATGATCCATGACCTCTGTCATCACAATACTCCACACCTTTGTGATCACAGTGTTCCATAGCACTTGTCATCACAACGCTCCATGATGCTTGTCATCACAATACTCCATGCCCATTTCATCACAATGCTCCATGACATTTGTCATCACAATTCTCAATACATTGTCATCACAATGCTCCATGATGCTTGTCATCACAATACTCCATGCCCTTTTCATCACAATGCTCCAGGACATTTGTCACCACAATTCTCAATACATTGTCATCACAATGCTCCCTGACATTTGTAGTCAGAATGCTCATTGAACCCTGCCACAAAAAGTCTCCATGCCTTTTTCATCACAAAGCCCCATGCGGTTTTCATCACAATGCTCCATGCCATTGTCATCAAAATACTCCACAAGCTTGTCAGCAGAATGCTCCATGACCCTTGTCATCACAATTCTCCATGCACTTGTCAGCACAATGCACCCTGACCCTTGTCATCACAATGCTCCAAGCCATTGTCATCACAATGCTCCATTACCTTTGTCTTCAGAATCCTCCATTACACTTGGCATCACAATGTTCCATGCCATTGTCATCACAATGGTCCATTACATATGTCATCACAATGCTCCCTGACACCTGTCTTCACAATACTGCATGACCTGGTCATCACAATGCTCCATGCCCTTGTCATCACAATGCTCCATGCACTTGTTATCACAATGCTCAATGACCCCTGTCATCACAATGCTCCGTGACTCCAGTCATCACAATGCTTCATGAACTTTTTCATCACAATGGTCCATGCCCTCATCATCAACAGTCTCTGTGAACTTTTTAACCACAATGCTCCATGAAATTTTCTTCACAATGCTCTTTATCCCCTGTCATCACAATGCTCTATTCCTTTCTCAGCACAATGCTGCATGATGTATGTCATTAGAATACTCCATGGCCTTCTCCTCACAATGCTCCATGCCCTTGTCATCACAATGCTCCAAGACCCCTGTAATCACAATGTTCCATGCCCCTTTTCATCAGAATGCTCCATGAGACTTGTCATCACAAGTCTCCATGGTCATCTCATCACAATGCTCCAGGACCTTGTCATCACAATGCTCCATGACACCTGTCATCACGATGCTCTGTGACTCCAGTCAACAAAATGCTTCATAATATTTGTCATCACAATGGTCCATGCCCGCGTCATCACAAGGCTCTGTTACCTTTGTATCCACAATGCTCCATGAACATTTCATCACAATGCTCCGTGACCCTTGTCATCACATTGCTCCATGCCATTGTCAGTAAAATGCTCCATGACCATTGTCATCACAATATGCCACGGGCTTTTCATCCCAACGGTCCAAAAATTTGTCATCACAATGCTCCATAAAAATTGTAATCACAATGCTGCATGCCCTTCTCATCACAATGCTCCATTACCCCTGTCATAACAATGCTCCATGACCCCTGCCATCACAATGTTACACGGCCTTGTCATCACAAGGCTCCATGACACTTGTCATCACAATGCTCCAAGACCCCTTTAATCACAATGCTCCATGCCGTTGTCATCACAAAGCTCCATGACACATGTCATCAGATTGTTCCATGGACTTCTCATCAAAATGCTCCATGCCCTTGTCATCACAATGCTCCAAAACCCCTGTAAACACAGTGCTCCATGCCCCTTTTCATCTCAATGCTCCATGAACCCTGTCATCACAATGCATCATGCCGATCATCATAATGATTCAGGCTATTGTCCTCACAATGAAATAAAAATTCTCCATGACCTCTGTCATCACAATGCTCCATGACCCCTGTCATCACAACAATCCATGAACATTTTCAGACCAATGCTCCATGACACTTGTCATCAAAATGATCCATGCACTTGTCATCCCAATGCTTCATGACCCCTGTATTCACAATGCTCCGTGACACTTGTCATCACAGTTCTCCATGACACATGTCATCGCTATGCTCCATGCCTTTGTCAGGAAAATTCTACATGATCTTGTCATTACAATGCTCTATGCGCTTGTCATCACAATGCTAAAAGACCCCTGTAATCATAGTGCTCCATGCCCCTTTTCATCTCAATGCTCCATGAACTCTGTCATCACAATGCACCATGCCCATTATCATAATGCTTCAGGCTATTGTCATCACAATGAAATCAAAATTCTCCATGACCTCTGTCATCATAATGCTCCAAATCCTTGTGATCAGAATGTTCCATAACACTTATCATCACAACACCCCATGACGATCATCATCACTATTATCCATGGCCTTCTCATCACCATGCTCCATGACTTTTGTCATCACAATTCTCAATAAACTTGTCATCACAATGTTCCCTGACACTTGTCGTCAGAATGCTCCTTGAACCCTGCCACGAAAAGGCTCCTTGCCTTTTTCATCACAAAGCCCCATGCCGTTTTCATCACAATGCTCCATGCCATTGCCATCAAAATACTCCACAAGCTTGTCATCAGAATGCTCCATGACCCTTGTCATCACAATTCTCAATGTACTTGTCAGCAAAATGCTCCCTGACCCTTGTCATCACAATGCTCCAAGCCATTGTCATCACAATGCTCCATTACCTTTGTCATCAGAATCTTCCATGACACTTGGCATCACAATGCTCCATGCCATTTTCATCACAATGGGCCATTACATATGTCATCACAATGCTCCCTGACACTTCTCTTCACAATAATGCATGACCTGGTCATCACAATGCTCCATGCCCTTGTCATCACAATGTGCCATACCAAATGTCATCGCAATAATCCATGAAACATATTAGACCAATGCTCCGTGCCCTTGTCATCACAATGCACCATGCCCTTGTTATCACAATGCTCCATGACCCCTGTCATCACCATGCTCCGTGACTCCAGTCATCACAATGCTTCATAACATTTGTGATAACAATGGTCCATTCCCGCATCATCACAAGGCTTTGTGACCTTTTTAACCACAATGATTCATGAACTTTTTATCACAATGCTCCTTGACACTTGTCATCACAGTGCTCCATGCCTTTGTCAGAAAAATGCTCCATGACCCTTGTTATCACAATGTTTCACGCGCTTTTTATCACAACGGTCAACAAATTTGTCATCGCAATGCTCCATAAAACTTTTAATCCCAATGCTCCATGCCCTTCTCATCACAATGCTCCATTACTCCTGTCATAACAATGCTCCTTGACCCCTGCCATCACAATGTTCCACGGCCTTGTCATCACAAGGCTCAATGACACTTGTCATCACAATGCTCCAAGACACCTGTAATCACAATGCTCCATGCCGTTGTCATCACAAAGCTCCATGACACATGTCATCAGAATGTTCCATGGACTTCTCATCAAAATGCTCCATGCCCTTGTCATCAAAATGCTCCAAGACCCCTGTAATCAAAATGCTCCATGCCCCTTTTCATCTCAATGCTCCATGAAACCTGTCATCACAATGCATCATGCCCATCATCATAATGCTTCCGGCTATTGTCAGCACAATGAAATCAAAATTCACCATGACCTCTGTCATCACAATGTTCCATGACACCTGTCATCACAATACTCCATGAACATTTTCAGCCCAATGCTCCATGACCCTTGTCATCACAATGATCCATGACCCCTGTATTCACAATGCTCCGTAACACATGTCATCACAGTGCTCCATGACGCCTGTCATCACAGTGCTCCATGCATTTGTCTGCAAAATTCTACATGATCTTGTAATTACAATGCTCTATGCGCTTGTCATCACAATGCTACAAGACCCCTGTAATCACAATGCTCCATGCCCCTTTTCATCTCAATGCTCCATGAACCCTGTCATCACAATGCACCATGCCCATTATCATAATGCTTCAGGCTATTGTCATTACAATGAAATCAAAAGTCTCCGTGACCTCTGTCATCATAATGCTCCAAACCCTTGTGATCACAATGTTCCATAACATTTATCGTCACCACACCCCATGACGATCATCATCACAATTATCCTTGGTCTTCTGATCACAATGCTCCCCGATCTTTGTCATCACAATGCTCAATACACTTGGCTTCAAAATGCTCCCTGACACTTGTCGTCAGTATGCTCCTTGAACACTGTCATGACAAGGCTCCATGCATTTTTCATCACAATGATCCATGCCCTTTTCATCACAATGCTCCAAGACCCCTGTAATCAAAATGCTCCTTGCACTTGTCATCAAAAAGCTCCATGAAGCATGTCATCAGAATGCTCCATGGCCTTTTCCTCAATATGCTCCATGGCATTGTCATCAAAATGCTCCATGTACCCTCTCATCACATTGCTCCATGCACTTGTCATTACAATCCTCCATGACCCATGTATCACAGTGTTCCGTGCCATTGTCATCACAATGCTCCAGTCCACTCTCATCACAATAAAATATGAAATATTTCAAACCAGTGATCAATGCCCTTCTCATCACAATGCTCCATTACATCTGTCATAACAATGCACCACGACCACTGCCATCACAATGTTCCACGGCCTTGTCATCACAAGGCTCCATGACCCTTGTCATCACAATGCTCCAAGAAACATGTAATCAAAATTCTCCATGCCTTTGTCATAACAAAGCTCCATGACGCATGTCATCAGAAGGTCCCATGGCCTTCTCATCACAATGCTCCATGCCCTTGTCATCACAATGCTCCAAGACCCCTGTAAACACAATGCTCCATGCCCCTTTTCATCTCAATGCTCCATGAACCCTGTCACCACATTGCACCATGCCCATCTTCATAATGCTTCAGGCTATTGTCACTAAAATAAAATCAAAATTCTCCATGACCTCTGTCCTCATAATGCTCCAAACCCTTGTGATCACAATGTTCCATAACACTTATCATCACAACACCCCATGACGATCTTCATCACAATTATCCATGGTATTCTCATCAAAATGCTCCATGATCATTGTCATCACAATGCTCAATACACTTGTTATCACAATACTCCCTGACACCTGTCGTCAGTATGCTCCTTGAACCCTGTGATGACAAGGCTCCATGCCTTTTACATCACAATGATCCATGCCTTTTCATCACAATGCTCCAAGACCCCTGTTATCACAATGCTCCAAGGCCTTGTCAGCACAAAGCTCCATGACGCATGTCATCAGAATTCTCCATGGCTTCTCCTCACAATGCTCCATGCCCTTGTCATCACAATGCTCCAAGACCCTTGTAATCACAATGCTCCATGACCTTTTTCATCAGAATGCTCCATGAGACTTGTCATCACAAGTCTCCATGGTCATATCATCACAATGCTCCAGGACCTTGTCATCACCATGCTCCATTCCCTTGTCATCACAATGCTCCATGACCCCTGTCATTACAATAATCCATTAACATTTCCAGCTGAATGCTACATGACATTCTCATCACAATGCTCCATGACCAATATCATCACAATGCTCCATGACCCCTGTCATCACAACCATCCATAACACCTGACAACACAATGATCCCCGACTCTTGTCATCACAATGCTCCATTCCCTAGTCATCATGATGCTCCATGACCCCTGTCATCACAATAGTCCATGAACATTTTCAGCCCAATGCTCCATGAACATTGTCATCACAATGATCCATGCCCTTGTCATCCCAATGCGCCATGACCCCTGTATTCACAATGCTCCTTGACGCTTGTCATCACAGTGCTCCATGACACCTGTCATCACAATGCTCCATGCCTTTGTCAGCAAAATGTTACATTACCTTGTCATTGCAATGCTCTATGCGCTTGTCATCACAATACTCCATTACCATTGTCATCACAATCCTCCTTGAACCTTGGGATCACATTGCTTCATGCCCTTGTCATCACAATGCTCCATGTGCCTTGAAATCAAAATGATCCATGACCTCTCTCATCACAATGCTCCAAACCCTTGGGTTCACAATGTTCCATAACACGTGTCATCACAATGCTCCATGATGCCTGTCATCACTATACTCCATGCCCTTTTCATCACATTGCTCCATGACCTTTGTCATCACAATTCTCAATACACTTGTCATCACCATGCTCCCTGACACTTGTCGTCAGAATTCTCCTTGAAACCTGTCACGAAAAGGCTCCATGCCTTTTTCATCACAATGCCCCATGCCGTTTTCATCACAATGCTCCATGACATTGTCATTAAAATACTCCACAAGCTTGTCATTAGAATGCTCCATGACACTTGTCATCACAATTCTCCATGCACTTGTCAGCACAATGCTCCCTGACCCTTGTCATCACAATGCTCCAAGCCATTGTCATCACAATGCTCCATTACCTTTGTCATCAGAATCCTCCAGGACACTTGGCATCACAATGCTCCATGCCATTGTCATCACAATGGGCCATTACATATGTCATCACAATGCTCCCTGACACCTGTCTTCACAATAATGCATCACCTGGACATCAAAATGCTCCATTCCCTTGTCATCACAATGTGTCATTCCATCTGTCATCGCAATTATCCATGAAACATATTAGACCAATGCTCCATGCCCTTGTCATCACAATGCTCCATGTCCTTGTTATCACAATGTTCCAAGACCCCTGTAATCAGAATGCTCCCTGCCCCTTTTCATCAGTATGCTCCATGAGACTTGTCTTCACAAGGCTCCATGGATTTCTCATCACAAAGCTCCAGGACCTTGTCATCACAATGCTTCACGACCTTGTCATGAAAATCCTCAATGGCCCTTGTAATCATAATGCTGCAAGCCCTAGTCATCACAATGCTCCATTATATTTGCCATCACAATGCTCCATTACATTTGGCATCACAATGTTACCTGCCATTGTCATCGCAATGGACCATGACATATGTCATCACAGTGCTTCCTGACACCTCTCTTCACAATACTCCATGACCTTCTCATCACAATGCCCCATGCCCTTGTCATCACAATGCACCATGTCCACTGTCATCACAATAATCTATGAAGCTTCTCAGACCAATGCTCCATGCCCCTGTCTTCACAATGCCCCATGCCCTGGTTAGCACAATTCTCCATGACCCCTGTGCTCACAATGCTCCATGACTCCAGTCATCACAATGCTTCATAACGTTTGTCATCACAGCGGGCCATGCCCGCGTCATCACAAGGCCCTGTGTCCTTTGTAACCACAATGCTCCATGAACTTTTCATCACACTGCTCCGTGACCCTTGTCATCACAGTGCTCCATGCCTTTGTCAGAACAATGCTCCATGACCCGTGTCATCACAATGTGCCATGCGCTTTTCATCACAATGATCCACAACCTTGTCATGTCTATGCTCCATAAACCTTGTAATCACAATGCTCCATGCACTTCTCATCCAAATGCTCTCTCATCTGAGATATCACAATGTTCCATCACTAGTTATCACAATGCTCCCTCACCCCTGTAATCACAGTGTTCCATACCCCTGTCATCACAATGCTACATCCCCTTATCAGCACAGTGTTCCATGACCCCTGACATCACAATGTTCCATAACCCCTGTCAGCAAAATGCTCCATGACCCTTTTCATCCCAAAGCTCCATGACCCCTGGCATCAAAATATTCTATAACCCCTGTCATCAAAATGTTCCATTACACATTTCATCAAATTGCTGCATGACCCTGTCAACAAAATGCTCCCGGCCCTTCTCATCACAATGCACCACACCCTTGTAATCAGAATGCTCCATGACCTTTGTCATCACAAAGCTCCATGACCCTTGGCATCACAATGCTCCATGTCATTGTCATCACAATGCTCCATGAACCCTCTCATCACATTGCTCCATGCCCTTGTCATCACAAAGCTTCATGACACTTGTCATCACAATGCTCGATGCGTTCTCATCACAATGCTCCATGCCCCTGTCATTACAATCCACCAGGACCCATGTATCACAGACTTCCGGGCACTTGTCATCACAATGCTCCATGCCCACTCTCATCACAATAATCCATGAAATATTTCAGACCAATGCTCAATGCCCTTCTCATCAATATGCTCCATTACTTCTGTCATAACAATGATCCATGACCACTGCCATCACAATGTTCCACGGCCTTGTCATCACAAGGCTCCATGACCCTTGTCATCACGATGCTCCAAGAACCCTGTAATCACAATGCTCCATGCCCTTGTCATCACAGTGCTCCAAGATCCCTGTAATCACAATGCTCCATGCCCCATTTCATCTCAATGCTCCATGAACCCTGTCATCACAATGCACCATGCCCATCATCATAATGCTTCAGGCTATTGTCATCACAATGAAATCAAAATTCTCCATGACCTCTGTCATCATAATGCTCCAAAACCTTGTGATCACAATGTTCCATAACACTTATCATCACAACACCCCATGACGATCATCATCACAATTATCCTTGGCCTTCTCATCACAATGCTCCATGACCTTTGTCATCACAATTCTCAATACACTTGTCATCACAATGCTCCCTGACACTTGTCATCAGAATGCTCCTTGAACCCTGTCACAAAAACGCTCCATGCCTTTTTCATCACACTGTCCCATGCCGTTTTCATCACAATGCTCCATGCCATTGTCATCAAAATACTCCACAGGCTTGTCATCAGAATGCTCCATGACCCTGGTCATCACAATTCTCCATGCACTTGTCAGCACAATGCTCCTTGACACTTGTCATCGCAATGCTCCAAGGCATTTTCATCCCAATGCTCCATTACCTTTATCATCAGAATCCTCCATGACAGTTGGCATCACAATGCTCCATGCAATTGTCATCACAATGGGCCTTTACATATGTCATCACAATGCTCCCTGACACCTGTCTTCACAATACTGCATGACCTGGTCATCACAATGCTCCATGCCCTTGTCATCACAATGCGCCATTCCAACTGTCATCGCAAAAATCCACGAAACTTATTTGACAAATGTTCATTGCCCTTGTCATCACAATGTTCCATGCCCTTTTTATCACCATGCTCCATGACCCCTGTCATCACAATGCTCCGTGACTCCAGTCATCACAGTGCTTCATTACCTTTGTCCTCACAATGGTCCATGCCCTCGTCATCAACAGTCTCTGTGACCTATTTAACCACAATGCTACATGAAATTTTCATCACAATGCTCTTTGACCCTTGTCATCACAATGCTCTATGCCTTTCTCAGCACAATGCTCCATGACCTTGTCATCACAATGCTCCATGCGCTTGTTAGCACAATGTTCCATGACACATGTCATCACAATGCACCATGCGCTTATCATCACTGTGCTCCACAATCTTGTCATCACAATGCTCCATAAAATTTGTCATCACAATGCTCCATGCACTTCTCATCAAAATGCTCTCTCACCACTGATATCACAATGCTACATCACTATTTGTCACAATACTCCCTCACCCCTGTTATCACAATATTCCATGACTCCTGTCATCACAATGCTACAGGCACTTATCATCATAATGTTCGATTACCCATGACATCACAATGTTCCATAACACCTGTCATCAAAATGTTCCTTGACACTTTTCATCAAATTGCTCCATGATCCTGTCATCACTATGCTCCCTGCCCTTCTCATCACAATGCACAACGCCCTTGCCATCAAAATGCTCCATGACCATTGTCATCACAAATATCCATGACCCTTGGCATCACAATGCTCCATGTCATTGTCATCACGATGCTCCATGAACGCTTTCATCACATTGCTCCATGCCCTTGACTTCACATAGCTCCATGACACATGTCATCAGAATGCTCCATGACACTTCTCATCACAATGCTCCAAGAACACTGTAATCACAATGCTCCATGCCCCTTTTCATCTCAATGATCCATGAAACCTCTCATCACAGTGCACCATGCCCATCATCATAATGCTTCATGCTATTGTCATAACAATGAAATCAAATGCTCCATGACCTCTGTCATAACAATGCTCCAAACCCTTGTGATCACAATATTCCATAACACTTGACATCACAGTGCCCCATGACGCTCGTCATCACAATTATCCATGGTCTTCTCATCACAATGCTCCATGACATTCGTCATCACAATGCTCAATACACTTGTCATCATACTGCTCCCTGACACTTGTTGTCTGTATGCTCCTTTTACCCTGTCATGACAAGGCTCCATGCCCTTTTCATCACAATGCTCCAAGACCCATATAATCACGATGCTCCATGCACTTGTCATCACAAAGCTCAATGATGCATGCCATCAGAATGCTCCTTGGACTTCTCCTCAAAATGCTTCATGCCCTTGTCATCACAAAGTTCCAAGACCCCTGTAATCACAATGCTGCATGCCCTTTTTCATCAGTAAACTCCATGAGACTTGTCATCACATGGCTCCATGGTTTTGTCATCATAATGCTCCCAGCCCTATTCATCACAATGCTCCATTATATTTGTCATCACAATCCTCCATTACATTTGGCATCACAATGCTCCCTGCCATTGTCATCTCAATGGCCCATGCCATATATCATCCCAGTGCTCCATGACCCCTGTATTCACAATGTTCCGTGACGCTTGTCATCACAGTGCTGCATGACACCTGTCATCACTATCCTCCATGCCTTTTTCAGCAAAATGCTACATGACCTTGTCATTACAATGCTCTATGCGCTTTTCATCACAATACTCCATTACCATTGTCATCACTATCCTCCATGAACCTTGGGATCACATTGCTTCATGCCCTTGTCATCACAATGCTCCATGCTCCTTGAAATCAAAATGATCCATGACCTCTGTCATCGCAGTGCTCCAAACCCTTGTGATCACAATGTTCCATAACACTTGTCATCACAATGCTCCATGATGCCTATCATCACAATACTCGATGCTCTTTTCATCACAATGCTCCATGACATTTGTCATCACAAATCTCAATACACTTGTCATCACAATGTTCCCTGACACTTGTCGTCAGAATGCTCCTTGAACCCTGTCACGAAAAGGCTCCATGCCTATTTCATCACAAAGCCCCATGCCGTTTTCATCACAATGATCCATGCCATTGTCATCAAAATACTCCACAAGCTTGTCATCAGAATGCTCCATGACCCTTGTCATCACAATTCTCCATGCACTTGTCAGAACAATGCTCCTTGACCCTTATCATCACTATGCTCCAAGCCATTCTCATCACAATGCTCCATTAACTTTGTCATCAGAATCCTCCATGACACTTGGCATCACAATGCTCCAAGCCATTGTCATCACAATGGGCCATTACATATGTCATCACAATGCTACCTGACACCACTTTTCACAATACTCCATGACCTGGTCATCAAAATGCTCCTTGCCCTTATCATCACAATGCTCCATTACTTCCGTCATAACAATGCTCCATGAGCCCTGCCATCACAATGTTCCACGGCCTTGTCATGACAAGGCTCCATGACCCTTATCATCACAATGGTCCAAGACCCCTGTAATCACAATGCTCCATGCCCTTTTTCATCAGAATGCTCCATGAGACTTGTCACCACAAGTCTCCATGGTCATCTGATCACAATGCTCCAGGACCTTGTCATCACCATGCTTCATTCCCTTGTCATCACAATGCTCCTTGACCACTGTCATCACAATACTCCATGAATATTTTCACCCAATGCTCCATGACCTTCTCATCACAATGCTCCATGACCAATATCATCACAATGCTCCATGACCACTGTCATCACAACACTCCATGACACCTGACAACACAATGATCCGGGACTCTTGTCATCACAATGCTCCATTCCCTAGTCATCACAATGCACCATGACCCCTGTCATCACAATATTCCATGAACATTTTCAGCCCAATGCTCCATGACACTTGTCATCACAATGATCCATGCCCTTGTCATCCCAATGCTCCATGACCCCTTTATTCACAATGCTCCGTGATGCTTGTCATCACAGTGCTCCATGACACCTGTCATCACAATGCTCCATGCCTTTGTCAGCAAAATGCTACATGACCTTTTCATTACAATGCTCTATGCGCTTGTCATCACAATACTCCATTACCATTTTCATCACAATACTCCATGAAACTTGTGATCACATTGGTTCATGCCCTTGTCATCACAATGCACCATGCTCCTTGAAATCAAAATGATCCATGACCTCTGTCATCACAATGCTCCAAACACTTGTGATTCCAGTGTCCATAACACTTGTCATTACAACGCTCCATGATGCCTGTCATCACAATACTCCATGCCATTTTCATCACAATGCTCCATGACCTTTGTCATCACAATTCTCAATACACTTGTCATCACAATGCCCCCTGACACTTGTCGTCAGAATGCTCCTTGAACCCTAAAACGAAAAGGCTCCATGCTTTTTTCATCATAAAGCCCCATGCCATTTTCATCACAATGCACCATGCCGTTGACATCAAAACACTCCAAAAGATTGTCATCATAATGCTCCATGACCCTTGTAATCACAATTCTCCATGCACTTGTCAGCACAATGGTCCCTGACCTTTGTCATCACAATGCTCCAAGCCATTGTCATCACAATGCTCCATTACTTTTGTCATCAGAATCCTCCATGACACTTGGCAACACAATGCTCCATGCCATTGTCATCACAATGGGCCATTACATATGTCATCACAATGCTCCCTGACTCCTCTCTTCACAATACTGCATGACCTGGTCATCAAAATGCTTCATGACCTTGTCATCACAATGCGCCATTTCAACTGTCATCACAATAATCCATGAAACTTATTAGACCAGTGATCCATGCCATTGTCATCACAATGGACCATGACATATGTCATCACAATGCTCCCTGACACGTCTTCACAATACTCCATGCCCTTGTCATCACAATGCTCCATGTCCTTGTCATCACAATGCTACATGCCCACTGTCATCACAATAATCTATGAAACTTCTCAGACCAAATCTCCATGCCCCTTTCATCACAATGCTCCATGCCCTATTCATCGCAATGCTCCATGACCCCTGTCATCACAATGCTCCGTGAATCCAGTCATCACAGTGCTTCATAACGTTTGTCATCACAACGGTCTATGCCTGTGTCATCACAAGGCTCTGTGACCTTTGTAACCACAATGTTCCATGAACTTTTCATCACAATGCTCCGTGACACTTGTCATCACAATGCTCCATGCCTTTGTCAGAACAATGCTCCATGACCCTTGTCATCACATTGAGCCATGCGCATTTCATCACAATGATACAAAACCTTGTCATTGCTATGCTCCATAAAGCTTGTAATCCCAATTCTCCATGCACTTCTCATCCAAATGCTCTCTTACATGAGATATCACAATATTCCATCACTAGTCATCACAATCCTCCCTTAACCCTGTTATCACAATGTTCCATGACCCCTGTCATCACAATGCTACATCCCCTTATCAGCACAATGCTCCATGACCACTGTCATCAAAATACTCCATGAACATTTTCAGCCCAATCCTCCATGACCCTTGTCATCACAATCATCCATGCCCTTGTCATCCCAATGCTCCATGACCCCTGTATTCACAATGCTCTGTGACGCTTGTCATCACAGTGTTCCATGACCCCTGACATCACAATGTTCCATAACCACTGTCATCAAAATGCTCAAAGACCCTTTTCATCCCAAAGCTCCATGACCCCTGGCATCACAATGTTCTATAACCCCTGTCATCAAAATGTCCCATTATGGGCCTCCCTGGTGGCGCAGTGGTTGAGAGTCCGCCTGCCGATGCAGGGGATACGGGTTCGTGCCCCGGTCTGGGAGGATCACATATGCCGCGGAGCGGCTGGGCCCGTGAGCCATGGCCGCTGGGCCTGCGCATCCGGAGCCTGTGCTCCGCAACGGGAGAGGCCACAACAGTGAGAGGCCCGCATACCGCAAAAAGAAAAAAAAAAATGTCCCATTACACTTTTCATCAAATTGCTGCATGACCCTCTCATCAAAATGCTCCCTGCCCTTCTCATCACAATGCACCACACCCTTGTCATCAAAATGCTCAATGACATTTTTCATCACAAAGTTCCATGACCCTTGGCATCACAATGCTCCATGTCATTGTCATCACAATGCTCCATGAACCCACTCATCACATTGCTCCATGCCCTTGTCATCACAAAGCTCCATGACACTTGTCATCACAATGCTCGATGCCCTTCTCATCACAATGCTCCATGCCCTTGTCATTACAATCCTCCATGACCCATGTATCACAGTGTTCCTTGCCCTTGTCATCACAGTGCTCCATGCCCAATCGCATCACAAAAATCCATGAAATCTTTCAGACCAATGCTCAATGCCCTTCTCATCAAAATGCTCCATTACCTCTGTCATAACAATGCTCCATGACCCCTGCCCACACAATGTTCCACGGCCCTGTCATCACAAGGCTCCATGACCCTTGTCATCACAATGCTCCAAGACCCCTGTAATCACAATGCTCCATGACCTTGTCATCACAAAGCCCCATGACGCATGCCATCAGAATGTTCCATGGCCATCTCATCACAATCCTCCATGCCCTTGTCATGACAATGCTCCAAGACCCCTGTATTCACAATGCTCCATGCTAATTTTCATCTCAATGCTCCATGAAGCCTGTCATCAGAATGCTCCATGCCCATCATCAAAATGCTTCAGGCTGTTGTCATCACAATGAAATCAAAATTATCCATGACCACTGTCATCATAGTGCTCCAAACCCTTGTGATCACAATGTTCCATAACACTTATCATCACAACACCCTATGACACTCATCATCACAATTATCCATGGTCTTCTCATCACAATGCTCCATGACCTTTGTCATCACAATACTCAATACTATTGTCATCACAATTCTCCCTGACAATTGTCGTCAGTATGCTCCTTGAAC
Source organism: Mesoplodon mirus (assembly GCF_964341445.2). Lineage (NCBI taxonomy): Eukaryota > Metazoa > Chordata > Mammalia > Artiodactyla > Ziphiidae > Mesoplodon > Mesoplodon mirus. The sequence goes on along the minus strand of NW_028295152.1, from coordinate 118,821 downwards.
CCTGTCATGACAAGGCTCCATGTCTTTTCATCAAAATGTTCCAAAACACCTCTAATCACAGTGCTCCATGCCCTTGTCATCTCAAAGCTCAATGACACATGTCATCAGAATGCTCCATGGCCTTCTCCTCACAATGCTCCAGGCCCTTGTCATCACAATGCTCCAAGACCCCTGTAATCACAATGCTCCATGCCCCTTTTCATCAGACTGCTCCCTGACCCTTGTCATCACAATGATCCAAGACATTGTCATCACAATGCTCCATTACCTTTGTCATCAGAATCCTCCATGACACTTGGCATCACAATGTTCCATTCCATTGTCATTACAATGGGCCATTACATATGTCATCACGATGCACCCTGACACCTGTCTTCACAATACTGCAAGACCTGGTCATCACAATGCTCCATGTCCTTCTCATCACAATATGCCATTCCAACTGTCATCGCAATAATCCATGAAACATATTAGACCAAAGCTCCATGCCCTTGTCTTCACAATGCTCCATGCCCTTGTTATCACAATGCTCCATGACCCCTGTCATCACAATGCTCCGTGACTCCAGTCATCACAATGCTCCATGACTTTGTCATCACAATGGTCCGTGCCATCATCATCAACAGTCTCTGTGACTTTTTTAACCACAATGCTCCATGAACATTTCAACACAATGCTCTTTGCTCCTTGTCATCACAATGCTATATGCCTTTCTCAGCACAATGCTCCTTGCCCTTGTCATCACAATGCTCTATGACCCTTGTCATCACAATGCTCTTTGACTCCAGTCATCACAAATCTTCATAATATTTGTCATCACAATGGTCGATGCCCGCGTCATCACAGGGCTCTGTTACATTTGGAACCACAATGCTCCATGATATTTTCATCACAATGCTCCGGGACCCTTGTCATCACAATGCTCCATGCATTTGTCCGAAAAGTACTCCATGTCCTTTATCATCACAAAGTGCCACGCGCTTTTCACCCCAACGGTCCACAAATTTGACATGGAAATTCTCCATAAACCTTGTAATCACAAGGTTCCATGCCCTTCTCATCAAAATGCTCCATTACCCCTGTCATAGCAATGTTCCATGACCCCTGCCATCACAAGGCACCATGACCCTTGTCAACACAATGCTGCAAAACACCTGTAATCACAATGTTCCATGCCCTTGTCATCACAAAGCTCCGTGACACATGTCATCAGAAGGTTCCATGGCCTTCTCATCAAAATGTTCCATGCCCTTGTCATCACAATGCTCCCAAACCCCTGTAATTACAATGCTCCATGCCACTTTTCATCTCAATGCTCCATGAACACTGTCATCACAGTGCACCATGCCAATCATCATAATGCTTCCGGCTATTGTCAGCACAGTGAAATCAAAATTCTCTATGACCTCTGTCATCACAATGCCCCATGATCCATGTCATCACAGTGATCCATGCTCTTGTCATCCCAATGCTCCATGATCCCTGTATTCACAAGGCTCCGTGACGCTTGTCATCACAGTGCTCCATGACACCTGTCATTACAATGCTCCATGCCATTGTCAGCAAAATGCTACATGACTTTGTCATTACAATGCTCTATGCGCTTGTCAACACAATACTCCATTACCATTGTCATCAAAATCCTCCATGAACCTTGGGATCACATTGCTTCATGACCTTGTCATCACAATGCTCCATGCTCCTTGAAATCAAAATGATCCATGACCTCTGTCATCGCAATGATCCAAACCCTTGTGATCACAATGTTCCATAACACTTTCATCACAACACTCCATGATGTCTGTCATCACAATACTGCATGCCCTTTTCATCACAATGCTCCATGACATTTGTCATCACAATTCTCAATACAATTGTCATCACAATGCTCCCTGACACTTGTCGTCAGAATGCTTTTTGAACCCGGTCACGAAAGGTTCCATGACTTTTTCATCACAATGCCCCATGCCGTTTTCATCACAATGCTCCATGTCATTGTCATCAAAATACTCCACAAGCTTGTCATCAGAATGCTCCATGACCCTTGTCATCATAATTCTCCATGCAATTCTCAGCACAAAGCTACCTGACCCTTGTCATCACAATGCTCTAAGCCATTGTCATCACAATGCTCTATTACCTTTGTCCTCAGAATCCTCCAAGACACTTGGCTTCACAATGCTTCATGACACTGTCATCACAATGGGCCATTATATATGTCATCACAATGCTCCCTGACACCTGTCTTCACAATAATGCATGACCTGGTCATCACAGTGCTCCATGCCCTTGTCATCACAATGCGCCATTCCAAATCTCATCGCAATAATCCATGAAACTTATTAGACCAATGCTCCATGTCCTTGTCATCACAATGCTCCATTCCCTTGTTATTACAATGCTCCATGACCCCTGTCATCACAATGCTCTGTGACTCCAGTCATCACAATGATTCTTGACCTATGTCATCACAATGGTCCATGCCCTCATCATCAACAGTCTCTGTGACGTTTAACCAAAATGCTCTATGAACTTTTCATCACAATGCTCTTTGACACTTGTCATCACCATGCTCTATGCCTTTCTCAGCACAATGCTCCATGACCATTGTCATCACAATGCTCCATGCCCCTTTTCATCAGAATGTTCCATGAGCCTTGTCATCACAAGTCTTCATGTTCTTCTCATCACAATGCTCCAGAAACTTGTCATCAGCATGCTCCATTCCCTTGTCATCACAATGCTCCATGACCCCTGTCATCACAATACTTCATGAACATTTTCAGCCTAATGCTCCATGAACTTCTCATCAAAATGCTCCATGACAAATATCATCAAAATGTTCCAAGACCAGTGTCATCACAACACTCCATGACACCTGACAACACAATGATCCGGGACTCTTGTAATCACAATGCTACATTCCCTAGTCATCACAATGCTCCATGACCACTGTCATCACAATACTCCATGAATATTTTCAGCCCAATGCTCCATGACGCTTGTCCTCAAAATGATCCATGTCTTTGTCATCCCAATGCTCCATGACCCCTGTATTCACAATGCTCCGTGAAGCTTGTCATCACAGTGCTCCATGACACCTATCATCACAATGCTCCATGCCTTTGTCATCAAAATGCTACATGACTTTCTCATTACAATACTCTATGCGCTTGTCATCACAATACTCCATTACCATTGTCATCACTATCCTCCATGAACCTTGGGATCACGTTGCTTCATGCCCTTTTCATCACAATGCTCCATGCTCTTTGAAATCAAAATGATCCATGACCCTTGTCATCACAATTTTCCATGCACTTGTCAGCACAATGCTCCCTGAACCTTGTCATCACTATGCTCCAAGCCATTGTGATCACAAGGCTCCATTACCTTTGTCATCAGCATCCTCCATCACACTTGTCATCACAATGCTCCATGCCATTGTCATCACAATGGGCCAATACATATGTCATCACAATGCTCCTTGACACCTCTTTCCACAATACTGCATGACCTGGTCATCACAATGCTCCATGCCCTTGTCATCCCAATGCGCCATTCCAACTGTCATCACAATAATCCATGAAACTTATTAGACCAATGCTCCATGCCCTTGTCATCACAATGCTCCATGCCCATGTTATCACAATGTTCCAAGACCCCTGTAATCAGAATGCTCCATGCCCCTTTTCATCAGTATGCTCCATGAGACTTGTCATCCCAAGGCTCCATGGTTTTCTCATCACAATGCTCCAGGAACTTGTCATCACAATGCTTCACGACATTGTCATGAAAATTCTCATTGGCCCTTGTCATCATAATGATCCAAGCTGTAGTTATGAAAATGCTCCATTATATTTGTCATTACAATCCTCCGTTACATTTGGCATCACAATGCTCCATGCCATTGTCATTGCAATGGACCATGACATATGTCATCACAATGCTCCCTGACACCTGACTTCACAATACTCCATGCCCTTGTCATCACAATGCTCCATGCCCTTGTCATCACAATGCACCATGTCCACTGTCATCACAATCATCTATGAAACTTGTCAGACCAATGCTCCATGCCCCTGTCATCACAGTGCTCCATGCCCTTGTCATCACAATGCTCCATGACCCCTGTCATCACAATGCCTCGTGACTCCAGTCATCACAATGCTTCATAACGTTTGTCATCACAACGGTCCATGCCCGCGTCATCACAAGGCTCTGTGTCCATTTTAACCACAATGCTCCATGAACTTTTCATCACAATGCTCCGTGACCCTTGTCATCACAATGCTCCATGCCTTTGTCAGAACAATGTTCCATGACCTTTGTCTTCACAATGTGCCATGCACTTTTCATCACAATGATCCACAACCTTGTCATCGCTATGCTCCATAAACCTTGTAATCACAATGCTCCATGAACTTCTCATCCAAATGCTCTCTCACATGAGATATCACAATGTTCCTCCACTAGTCATCACAATCCTCCCTCACCCCTGTTATCACAATGTTCCATGACCCCTGTCATCCCAATGCTACATCCCCTTATCTGCACAATGTTCCATGACCCCTGACATCACAATGTTCCATAACCCCTGTCATCAAAATGCTCCATGACCCTTTTCATCCCAACGATCCATGACCCCTGGCATCACAATGTTCATAACCCCTGTCATCAAAATGTACCATTACACTTTTCATCAAATTGCTGCAAGACCCTGTCATCAAAATGCTCCCTGCCCTTCTCATCACAATGCACCACACTCTTGTCATCAAAAAGCTCCATGACCATTGTCATCACAAAGCTCCATGGCCCTTGGCATCACAATGCTCCATGTCATTGTCATCACAATGCTCCATGAACCCTCTCATCACATGGCTCCATGACCTTGTCATCACAAAGCACCATGACACTTGTCATCACAATGCTCGATGCCCTTCCCATCACAATGCCCCATGCCCTTGTAATTACAATCCTCCATGACCCATGTATCACAGTGTTCCGTGCCCTTGTCATCACAATGCTCCATGCCCACTCTCATCACAATAATCCATGAAACATTTCAGACCAATGCTCAATGCCCTTCTCATCACAATGCTCCATTATCTCTGTCATAACAATGCTCCATGACCGCTGCCATCACAATGTTCCACGGCCTTGTCATCACAAGGCTCCATGACCCTTGTCATCACAATGCTCCAAAACCCCTGTAATCACAAGGCTCCATTCACTTGTCATCACAAAACTCCATGACGCATGTCATCAGAATATTCCATGGCCTTCTCCTCACAATGATCAATGCCCTTGTCATCACAATGCTCCAAGACCCCTGTAATCACAATGCTCCATGCCCCTTATCATCAGAATGCTCCATGAGACTTGTCATCACAAGTCTCCATGGTCATCTCATCACAATGCTCCAGGAACTTGTCATCACCATGCTCCATTCCGTTGTCATCACAATTCTCCATGACCCCTGTCATCACAATACTCCATGAACATTTTCAGGCCACTGCTCCATGACCTTCTCATCACAATGCTCCATGAACAATATCATCACAGTGCTCCATGACCACTGTCATCACAACACTCCATGACACCTGACAACACAATGATCTGGGACCTTTGTCATCATAATGCTCCAAGACCCCTGTAATCACAATGCCCCATGACACCTGTCATCACAATACTCCAGGAACATTTTCAGCCCAATTCTCCATGACCCTTGTCATCACAACGATCCATGCCCTTGTCATCCTAATGCTCCACGACCCCTGTATTCTCAGTGGTCCGTGACGCTTGTCATCACAGTGCTCCATGACACATGTCATCACAATGCTCTATGCCTTTCTCAGCACAATGTTCCATGCCCTTTTCATCACAAAGCTCCATGACCCCTGTCATCACAATGCTCCATGACTCCAGTCATCACAATTCTTCATAACATTTGTCATCACAATGGGCGATACCCACGTCATCACACGGCTCTGTTACCTTTGTAACCACAATGCTCCATGAACTATTCATCACAATGCTCCGTGACCCTTGTCATCACAATGCTCCATGTCTTTGTCAAAAAAATGCTCCATGACCCTTGTCATCACAATGTGCCACGTACTTTTCATCCCAACAGTCCACAAATTTGTCATCACAATGCTCCATGAACCCTGTAATCACAATGCTCCATGCACTTCTCATCACAATGCTCCATTACCCCTGTCATCACAATGCTCCATGACACCTGCCATCACAATTTTCTATGCCCTTGTCATCACAATGCTCCAAGACCCCAGTAATCACAATGCTCCATGCCCCTCTTCATCTCAATGCTCCATGAACCCTGTCATCACAATGCATCATGCCAATCATCATAATGATTCCGGCTATTGTCAGCACAATGAAATCAAAATTCTACATGACCCCTGTCATCACAGTACTCCATGAACATTTTCCGCCCAATGCTCCATGACCCTTGTCATCAAAATGATCCATGCCCTTGTCATCCCAATGCTCCATGACCCGTGTATTCTCAATGCTCCGTGACGCTTGTTATCACAGTGCTCCATGAAACTTGTCATCACAATGCTCCATGCTTTGGCAGCAAAATGCTACATGACCTTGTCATTACAATGCTCTTTGTGCATGTCATCACAATACTCCATTACAATTGTCATCACAATCCTCCATGAAACTTGGGATCACATTGCTTCATGCCCTTGTCATCACAATGCTCCCTGCTCCTTGAAATCAAAATGATCCATGACCTCTGTCATCGCAGTGCTCCAAACCCTTGTGATCACAATGTTCCGTAACACTTTTCATCACAACGCTCCATGATGCCTGTCAGCACAATACTCCATGCCCTTTTCATCACAATGCTCCATGACCTTTGTCATCACAATTCTCAATACACTTGTCATCACAATGCTCCCGGACCCTTGTAGTCAGAATGCTCCTTGAACCATGTCACGAAAAGGCTCCATGCATTCTTCATCACAAAGCCCCATGCCGTTTTCGTCACAATGCTCCATGCCATTGTCATCAAAATACTCCACAAGCTTGTCATCAGAATGTTCCATGACCCTTGTCATCACAATTCTCCATGCACTTGTCAGCACAATGCTCCCTGAAACTTGTCATCACTATGCTCCAAGCCATTGTCATCACAATGCTCCATTACCTTTGTCATCGGAATCCTCCATGACACTTGGCATCACAATTCTCCATGCCATTGTCATCACAATGGGCCAATACATATATCATCACAATGCTCCCTGACACCTCTCTTCACAATATTGCATGACCTGGTCATCACAATGCTCCATGCCCTTGTCATCACAATGCGCCATTGCAACTGTCATCACAATAATCCATGAAACTTATTAGACCAATGCTCCATGCCCTTGTCATCACAATGCTCCATGTCCACTGTCATCGCAATCATCTATGAAACTTCTCAGACCAATGCTTCATGACCCTGTCATCACAGTGCTCCATGCACTTGTCATCACAATGCTCCAAGACCCCTGTAATCACAATGCTGCATGCCCCTTTTCATCAGAATGCTCCATGAGACTTGTCATCACAAGTCTCCATGGTCTTCTCATCACAATGCTCCAGGACCTTGTCATCACCATGCTCCATTCCCTTGTCATCACAATGCTCCATGACCCCTGTCATCACAATACTCCATGAATATTTACAGCCCAATGCTCCATGACCTTCTCATCACAATGCTCCATGACAACTGTCATCACAACACTCCATGACACCTGACAACACAATGATCCGGGACCCTTGTCATCACAATGCTCCATTCCCTAGTCATCACAATGCTCCATGACCACTGTCATCACAATACTCCATGAATATTTTCAGCCCAATGCTCCATGACGCTTGTCCTCACAATGATCCATGTCCTTGTCATCCCAATGCTCCATGACCCCTGTATTCACAATGCTCCGTGAAGCTTGTCATCATAGTGCTCCATGACACCTGCCATCACAATGCTCCATGCCTTTGTCATCAAAATGCTACATGACTTTCTCATTACAATACTCTATGCGCTTGTCATCACAATACTCCATTACCATTGTCATCACTATCCTCCATGAACCTTGGGATCACGTTGCTTCATGCCCTTTTCATCACAATGCTCCATGCTCTTTGAAATCAAAATGATCCATGACCCTTGTCATCACAATTCTCCATGCACTTGTCAGCACAATGCTCCCTGAACCTTGTCATCACTATGCTCCAAGCCATTGTGATCACAATGCTCCATTACCTTTGTCATCAGAATCCTCCATGACACTTGTCATCACAATGCTCCATGCCAATGTCATCACAATGGGCCAATACATATGTCATCACAATGCTCCTTGACACCTCTTTTCACAATACTGCATGACCTGGTCATCACAATGCTCCATGCCCTTGTCATCCCAATGCGCCATTCCAACTGTCATCACAATAATCCATGAAACTTATTAGACCAATGCTCCATGCCCTTGTCATCACAATGCTCCATGCCCATGTTATCACAATGTTCCAAGACCCCTGTAATCAGAATGCTCCATGCCCCTTTTCATCAGTATGCTCCATGAGACTTGTCATCACAAGGCTCCATGGTTTTCTCATCACAATGCTCCAGGACCTTGTCATCACAATGCTTCAAGACATTGTCATGAAAATTCTCATTGGCCCTTGTCATCATAATGTTCCAAGCTGTAGTCATCACAATGCTCCATTATATTTGTCATTACAATCCTCCATTACATTTGGCATCACAATGCTCCATGCCATTGTCATTGCAGTGGACCATGACATATGTCATCACAATGCTCCCTGACACCTGACTTCACAATACTCCATGCCCTTGCCATCACAATGCTCCGTGCCCTTGTCATCACAATGCACCATGTCCACTGTCATCACAATCATCTATGAAACTTGTCAGACCAATGCTCCATGCCCCTGTCATCACAGTGCTCCATGCCCTTGTCATCACAATGCTCCATGACCCCTGTCATCACAATGCCTCGTGACTCCAGTCATCACAATGCTTCATAACGTTTGTCATCACAACGGTCCATGCCCGCGTCATCACAAGGCTCTGTGTCCATTTTAACCACAATGCTCCATGAACTTTTCATCACAATGCTCCGTGACCCTTGTCATCACAATGCTCCATGCCTTTGTCAGAACAATGCTCCATGACCTTTGTCTTCACAATGTGCCATGCACTTTTCATCACAATGATCCACAACCTTGTCATCGCTATGCTCCATAAACCTTGTAATCACAATGCTCCATGAACTTCTCATCCAAATGCTCTCTCACATGAGATATCACAATGTTCCTCCACTAGTCATCACAATCCTCCCTCACCCCTGTTATCACAATGTTCCATGACCCCTGTCATCCCAATGCTACATCCCCTTATCTGCACAATGTTCCATGACCCCTGACATCACAATGTTCCATAACCCCTGTCATCAAAATGCTCCATGACCCTTTTCATCCCAACGATCCATGACCCCTGGCATCACAATGTTCATAACCCCTGTCATCAAAATGTACCATTACACTTTTCATCAAATTGCTGCAAGACCCTGTCATCAAAATGCTCCCTGCCCTTCTCATCACAATGCACCACACTCTTGTCATCAAAAAGCTCCATGACCATTGTCATCACAAAGCTCCATGGCCCTTGGCATCACAATGCTCCATGTCATTGTCATCACAATGCTCCATGAACCCTCTCATCACATGGCTCCATGACCTTGTCATCACAAAGCACCATGACATTGTCATCACAATGCTCGATGCCCTTCCCATCACAATGCCCCATGCCCTTGTAATTACAATCCTCCATGACCCATGTATCACAGTGTTCCGTGCCCTTGTCATCACAATGCTCCATGCCCACTCTCATCACAATAATCCATGAAACATTTCAGACCAATGCTCAATGCCCTTCTCATCACAATGCTCCATTATCTCTGTCATAACAATGCTCCATGACCGCTGCCATCACAATGTTCCACGGCCTTGTCATCATAAGGCTCCATGACCCTTGTCATCACAATGCTCCAAAACCCCTGTAATCACAAGGCTCCATTCACTTGTCATCACAAAACTCCATGACGCATGTCATCAGAATATTCCATGGCCTTCTCCTCACAATGATCAATGCCCTTGTCATCACAATGCTCCAAGACCCCTGTAATCACAATGCTCCATGCCCCTTATCATCAGAATGCTCCATGAGACTTGTCATCACAAGTCTCCATGGTCATCTCATCACAATGCTCCAGGAACTTGTCATCACCATGCTCCATTCCGTTGTCATCACAATTCTCCATGACCCCTGTCATCACAATACTCCATGAACATTTTCAGCCCACTGCTCCATGACCTTCTCATCACAATGCTCCATGAACAATATCATCACAATGCTCCATGACCACTGTCATCACAACACTCCATGACACCTGACAACCTAATGATCTGGGACCTTTGTCATCATAATGCTCCAAGACCCCTGTAATCACAATGCCCCATGACACCTGTCATCACAATACTCCAGGAACATTTTCAGCCCAATTCTCCATGACCCTTGTCATCACAACGATCCATGCCCTTGTCATCCTAATGCTCCATGACCCCTGAATTCTCAGTGGTCCGTGACGCTTGTCATCACAGTGCTCCATGACACATGTCATCACAATGCTCTATGCCTTTCTCAGCACAATGTTCCATGCCCTTTTCATCACAATGCTCCATGACCCCTGTCATCACAATGCTCCATGACTCCAGTCATCACAATTCTTCATAACATTTGTCATCACAATGGGCGATACCCACGTCATCACACGGCTCTGTTACCTTTGTAACCACAATGCTCCATGAACTATTCATCACAATGCTCCGTGACCCTTGTCATCACAATGCTCCATGTCTTTGTCAAAAAAATGCTCCATGACCCTTGTCATCACAATGTGCCACGTACTTTTCATCCCAACAGTCCACAAATTTGTCATCACAATGCTCCATGAACCCTGTAATCACAATGCTCCATGCACTTCTCATCACAATGCTCCATTACCCCTGTCATCACAATGCTCCATGACACCTGCCATCACAATTTTCTATGCCCTTGTCATCACAATGCTCCAAGACCCCAGTAATCACAATGCTCCATGCCCCTCTTCATCTCAATGCTCCATGAACCCTGTCATCACAATGCATCATGCCAATCATCATAATGATTCCGGCTATTGTCAGCACAATGAAATCAAAATTCTACATGACCCCTGTCATCACAGTACTCCATGAACATTTTCCGCCCAATGCTCCATGACCCTTGTCATCAAAATGATCCATGCCCTTGTCATCCCAATGCTCCATGACCCGTGTATTCTCAATGCTCCGTGACGCTTGTTATCACAGTGCTCCATGAAACTTGTCATCACAATGCTCCATGCTTTGGCAGCAAAATGCTACATGACCTTGTCATTATAATGCTCTTTGTGCATGTCATCACAATACTCCTTTACAATTGTCATCACAATCCTCCATGAAACTTGGGATCACATTGCTTCATGCCCTTGTCATCACAATGCTCCCTGCTCCTTGAAATCAAAATGATCCATGACCTCTGTCATCGCAGTGCTCCAAACCCTTGTGATCACAATGTTCCATAACACTTTTCATCACAACGCTCCATGATGCCTGTCAGCACAATACTCCATGCCCTTTTCATCACAATGCTCCATGACCTTTGTCATCACAATTCTCAATACACTTGTCATCACAATGCTCCCGGACCCTTGTAGTCAGAATGCTCCTTGAACCATGTCACGAAAAGGCTCCATGCATTCTTCATCACAAAGCCCCATGCCGTTTTCGTCACAATGCTCCATGCCATTGTCATCAAAATACTCCACAAGCTTGTCATCAGAATGTTCCATGACCCTTGTCATCACAATTCTCCATGCACTTGTCAGCACAATGCTCCCTGAAACTTGTCATCACTATGCTCCAAGCCATTGTCATCACAATGCTCCATTACCTTTGTCATCGGAATCCTCCATGACACTTGGCATCACAATTCTCCATGCCATTGTCATCACAATGGGCCAATACATATATCATCACAATGCTCCCTGACACCTCTCTTCACAATATTGCATGACCTGGTCATCACAATGCTCCATGCCCTTGTCATCACAATGCGCCATTCCAACTGTCATCACAATAATCCATGAAACTTATTAGACCAATGCTCCATGCCCTTGTCATCACAATGCTCCATGTCCACTGTCATCGCAATCATCTATGAAACTTCTCAGACCAATGCTTCATGACCCTGTCATCACAGTGCTCCATGCACTTGTCATCACAATGCTCCAAGACCCCTGTAATCACAATGCTGCATGCCCCTTTTCATCAGAATGCTCCATGAGACTTGTCATCACAAGTCTCCATGGTCTTCTCATCACAATGCTCCAGGACCTTGCCATCACCATGCTCCATTCCCTTGTCATCACAATGCTCCATGACCCCTGTCATCACAATACTCCATGAATATTTACAGCCCAATGCTCCATGACCTTCTCATCACAATGCTCCAAGACCAATATCATCACAATGCTCCATGACAACTGTCATCACAACACTCCATGACACCTGACAACACAATGATCCGGGACCCTTGTCATCACAATGCTCCATTCCCTAGTCATCACAATGCTCCATGACCACTGTCATCACAATACTCCATGAATATTTTCAGCCCAATGCTCCATGACGCTTGTCCTCAAAATGATCCATGTCCTTGTCATCCCAATGCTCCATGACCCCTGTATTCACAATGCTCCGTGAAGCTTGTCATCACAGTGCTCCATGACACCTGCCATCACAATGCTCCATGCCTTTGTCATCCAAATGCTACATGACTTTCTCATTACAATACTCTATGTGCTTGTCATCACAATACTCCATTACCATTGTCATCACTATCCTCCATGAACCTTGGGATCACGTTGCTTCATGCCCTTTTCATCACAATGCTCCATGCTCTTTGAAATCAAAATGATCCATGACCCTTGTCATCACAATTCTCCATGCACTTGTCAGCACAATGCTCCCTGAACCTTGTCATCACTATGCTCCAAGCCATTGTGATCACAATGCTCCATTACCTTTGTCATCAGAATCCTCCATGACACTTGTCATCACAATGCTCCATGCCAATGTCATCACAATGGGCCAATACATATGTCATCACAATGCTCCTTGACACCTCTTTTTACAATACTGCATGACCTGGTCATCACAATGCTCCATGCCCTTGTCATCCCAATGCGCCATTCCAACTGTCATCACAATAATCCATGAAACTTATTAGACCAATGCTCCATGCCCTTGTCATCACAATGCTCCATGCCCATGTTATCACAATGTTCCAAGACCCCTGTAATCAGAATGCTCCATGCCCCTTTTCATCAGTATGCTCCATGAGACTTGTCATCACAAGGCTCCATGGTTTTCTCATCACAATGCTCCAGGACCTTGTCATCACAATGCTTCAAGACATTGTCATGAAAATTCTCATTGGCCCTTGTCATCATAATGTTCCAAGCTGTAGTCATCACAATGCTCCATTATATTTGTCATTACAATCCTCCATTACATTTGGCATCACAATGCTCCATGCCATTGTCATTGCAGTGGACCATGACATATGTCATCACAATGCTCCCTGACACCTGACTTCACAATACTCCATGCCCTTGTCATCACAATGCACCATGTCCACTGTCATCACAATCATCTATGAAACTTGTCAGACCAATGCTCCATGCCCCTGTCATCACAGTGCTCCATGCCCTTGTCATCACAATGCTCCATGACCCCTGTCATCACAATGCCTCGTGACTCCAGTCATCACAATGCTTCATAACGTTTGTCATCACAACGGTCCATGCCCGCGTCATCACAAGGCTCTGTGTCCATTTTAACCACAATGCTCCATGAACTTTTCATCACAATGCTCCGTGAGTCTTGTCATCACAATGCTCCATGCCTTTGTCAGAACAATGCTCCATGACCTTTGTCTTCACAATGTGCCATGCACTTTTCATCACAATGATCCACAACCTTGTCATCGCTATGCTCCATAAACCTTGTAATCACAATGCTCCATGAACTTCTCATCCAAATGCTCTCTCACATGAGATATCACAATGTTCCTCCACTAGTCATCACAATCCTCCCTCACCCCTGTTATCACAATGTTCCATGACCCCTGTCATCCCAATGCTACATCCCCTTATCTGCACAATGTTCCATGACCCCTGACATCACAATGTTCCATAACCCCTGTCATCAAAATGCTCCATGACCCTTTTCATCCCAACGATCCATGACCCCTGGCATCACAATGTTCATAACCCCTGTCATCAAAATGTACCATTACACTTTTCATCAAATTGCTGCAAGACCCTGTCATCAAAATGCTCCCTGCCCTTCTCATCACAATGCACCACACTCTTGTCATCAAAAAGCTCCATGACCATTGTCATCACAAAGCTCCATGGCCCTTGACATCACAATGCTCCATGTCATTGTCATCACAATGCTCCATGAACCCTCTCATCACATGGCTCCATGGCCTTGTCATCACAAAGCACCATGACACTTGTCATCACAATGCTCGATGCCCTTCCCATCACAATGCTCCATGCCCTTGTAATTACAATCCTCCATGACCCATGTATCACAGTGTTCCGTGCCCTTGTCATCACAATGCTCCATGCCCACTCTCATCACAATAATCCATGAAACATTTCAGACCAATGCTCAATGCCCTTCTCATCACAATGCTCCATTATCTCTGTCATAACAATGCTCCATGACCGCTGCCATCACAATGTTCCACGGCCTTGTCATCACAAGGCTCCATGACCCTTGTCATCACAATGCTCCAAAACCCCTGTAATCACAATGCTCCATTCACTTGTCATCACAAAACTCCATGACGCATGTCATCAGAATATTCCATGGCCTTCTCCTCACAATGATCAATGCCCTTGTCATCACAATGCTCCAAGACCCCTGTAATCACAATGCTCCATGCCCCTTATCATCAGAATGCTCCATGAGACTTGTCATCACAAGTCTCCATGGTCATCTCATCACAATGCTCCAGGAACTTGTCATCACCATGCTCCATTCCGTTGTCATCACAATTCTCCATGACCCCTGTCATCACAATACTCCATGAACATTTTCAGCCCACTGCTCCATGACCTTCTCATCACAATGCTCCATGAACAATATCATCACAATGCTCCATGACCACTGTCATCACAACACTCCATGACACCTGACAACCTAATGATCTGGGACCTTTGTCATCATAATGCTCCAAGACCCCTGTAATCACAATGCCCCATGACACCTGTCATCACAATACTCCAGGAACATTTTCAGCCCAATTCTCCATGACCCTTGTCATCACAATGATCCATGCCCTTGTCATCCTAATGCTCCATGACCCCTGTATTCTCAGTGGTCCGTGACGCTTGTCATCACAGTGCTCCATGACACATGTCATCACAATGCTCTATGCCTTTCTCAGCACAATGATCCATGCCCTTTTCAACACAATGCTCCATGACCCCTGTCATCACAATGCTCCATGACTCCAGTCATCACAATTCTTCATAACATTTGTCATCACAATGGGCGATACCCACGTCATCACACGGCTCTGTTACCTTTGTAACCACAATGCTCCATGAACTTTTCATCACAATGCTCCGTGACCATTGTCATCACAATGCTCCATGTCTTTGTCAAAAAAATGCTCCATGACCCTTGTCATCACAATGTGCCACGTACTTTTCATCCCAACAATCCACAAATTTGTCATCACAATGCTCCATGAACCCTGTAATCACAATGCTCCATGCACTTCTCATCACAATGCTCCATTACCCCTGTCATCACAATGCTCCATGACACCTGCCATCACAATTTTCTATGCCCTTGTCATCACAATGCTCCAAGACCCCAGTAATCACAATGCTCCATGCCCCTCTTCATCTCAATGCTCCATGAACCCTGTCATCACAATGCATCATGCCAATCATCATAATGATTCCGGCTATTGTCAGCACAATGAAATCAAAATTCTACATGACCCCTGTCATCACAGTACTCCATGAACATTTTCTGCCCAATGCTCCATGACCCTTGTCATCAAAATGATCCATGCCCTTGTCATCCCAATGCTCCATGACCCCTGTATTCACAATGCTCCGTGACGCTTGTTAACACAGTGCTCCATGAAACTTGTCATCACAATGCTCCATGCTTTGGCAGCAAAATGCTACATGACCTTGTCATTATAATGCTCTTTGCGCATGTCATCACAATACTCCTTTACAATTGTCATCACAATCCTCCATGAAACTTGGGATCACATTGCTTCATGCCCTTGTCATCACAATGCTCCCTGCTCCTTGAAATCAAAATGATCCATGACCTCTGTCATCGCAGTGCTCCAAACCCTTGTGATCACAATGTTCCATAACACTTTTCATCACAACGCTCCATGATGCCTGTCAGCACAATACTCCATGCCCTTTTCATCACAATGCTCCATGACCTTTGTCATCACAATTCTCAATACACTTGTCATCACAATGCTCCCGGACCCTTGTAGTCAGAATGCTCCTTGAACCATGTCACGAAAAGGCTCCATGCATTCTTCATCACAAAGCCCCATGCCGTATTCGTCACAATGCTCCATGCCATTGTCATCAAAATACTCCACAAGCTTGTCATCAGAATGTTCCATGACCCTTGTCATCACAATTCTCCATGCACTTGTCAGCACAATGCTCCCTGAAACTTGTCATCACTATGCTCCAAGCCATTGTCATCACAATGCTCCATTACCTTTGTCATCGGAATCCTCCATGACACTTGGCATCACAATTCTCCATGCCATTGTCATCACAATGGGCCAATACATATATCATCACAATGCTCCCTGACACCTCTCTTCACAATATTGCATGACCTGGTCATCACAATGCTCCATGCCCTTGTCATCACAATGCGCCATTCCAACTGTCATCACAATAATCCATGAAACTTATTAGACCAATGCTCCATGCCCTTGTCATCACAATGCTCCATGTCCACTGTCATCGCAATCATCTATGAAACTTCTCAGACCAATGCTTCATGACCCTGTCATCACAGTGCTCCATGCACTTGTCATCACAATGCTCCAAGACCCCTGTAATCACAATGCTGCATGCCCCTTTTCATCAGAATGCTCCATGAGACTTGTCATCACAAGTCTCCATGGTCTTCTCATCACAATGCTCCAGGACCTTGTCATCACCATGCTCCATTCCCTTGTCATCACAATGCTCCATGACCCCTGTCATCACAATACTCCATGAATATTTACAGCCCAATGCTCCATGACCTTCTCATCACAATGCTCCAAGACCAATATCATCACAATGCTCCATAACAACTGTCATCACAACACTCCATGACACCTGACAACACAATGATCCGGGACCCTTGTCATCACAATGCTCCATTCCCTAGTCATCACAATGCTCCATGACCACTGTCATCACAATACTCCATGAATATTTTCAGCCCAATGCTCCATGACGCTTGTCCTCAAAATGATCCATGTCCTTGTCATCCCAATGCTCCATGACCCCTGTATTCACAATGCTCCGTGAAGCTTGTCATCACAGTGCTCCATGACACCTGCCATCACAATGCTCCATGCCTTTGTCATCAAAATGCTACATGACTTTCTCATTACAATACTCTATGTGCTTGTCATCACAATACTCCATTACCATTGTCATCACTATCCTCCATGAACCTTGGGATCACGTTGCTTCATGCCCTTTTCATCACAATGCTCCATGCTCTTTGAAATCAAAATGATCCATGACCCTTGTCATCACAATTCTCCATGCACTTGTCAGCACAATGCTCCCTGAACCTTGTCATCACTATGCTCCAAGCCATTGTGATCACAATGCTCCATTACCTTTGTCATCAGAATCCTCCATGACACTTGTCATCACAATGCTCCATGCCAATGTCATCACAATGGGCCAATACATATGTCATCACAATGCTCCTTGACACCTCTTTTCACAATACTGCATGACCTGGTCATCACAATGCTCCATGCCCTTGTCATCCCAATGCGCCATTCCAACTGTCATCACAATAATCCATGAAACTTATTAGACCAATGCTCCATGCCCTTGTCATCACAATGCTCCATGTCCATGTTATCACAATGTTCCAAGACCCCTGTAATCAGAATGCTCCATGCCCCTTTTCATCAGTATGCTCCATGAGACTTGTCATCACAAGGCTCCATGGTTTTCTCATCACAATGCTCCAGGACCTTGTCATCACAATGCTTCACGACATTGTCATGAAAATTCTCATTGGCCCTTGTCATCATAATGCTCCAAGCTGTAGTCATCACAATGCTCCATTATATTTGTCATTACAATCCTCCATTACATTTGGCATCACAATGCTCCATGCCATTGTCATTGCAATGGACCATGACATATGTCATCACAATGCTCCCTGACACCTGACTTCACAATACTCCATGCCCTTGCCATCACAATGCTCCGTGCCCTTGTCATCACAATGCACCATGTCCACTGTCATCACAATCATCTATGAAACTTGTCAGACCAATGCTCCATGCCCCTGTCATCACAGTGCTCCATGCCCTTGTCATCACAATGCTCCATGACCCCTGTCATCACAATGCCTCGTGACTCCAGTCATCACAATGCTTCATAACGTTTGTCATCACAACGGTCCATGCCCGCGTCATCACAAGGCTCTGTGTCCATTTTAACCACAATGCTCCATGAAGTTTTCATCACAATGCTCCGTGACCCTTGTCATCACAATGCTCCATGCCTTTGTCAGAACAATGCTCCATGACCTTTGTCTTCACAATGTGCCATGCACTTTTCATCACAATGATCCACAACCTTGTCATCGCTATGCTCCATAAACCTTGTAATCACAATGCTCCATGAACTTCTCATCCAAATGCTCTCTCACATGAGATATCACAATGTTCCTCCACTAGTCATCACAATCCTCCCTCACCCCTGTTATCACAATGTTCCATGACCCCTGTCATCCCAATGCTACATCCCCTTATCTGCACAATGTTCCATGACCCCTGACATCACAATGTTCCATAACCCCTGTCATCAAAATGCTCCATGACCCTTTTCATCCCAACGATCCATGACCCCTGGCATCACAATGTTCATAACCCCTGTCATCAAAATGTACCATTACACTTTTCATCAAATTGCTGCAAGACCCTGTCATCAAAATGCTCCCTGCCCTTCTCATCACAATGCACCACACTCTTGTCATCAAAAAGCTCCATGACCATTGTCATCACAAAGCTCCATGGCCCTTGGCATCACAATGCTCCATGTCATTGTCATCACAATGCTCCATGAACCCTCTCATCACATGGCTCCATGACCTTGTCATCACAAAGCACCATGGCACTTGTCATCACAATGCTCGATGCCCTTCCCATCACAATGCCCCATGCCCTTGTAATTACAATCCTCCATGACCCATGTATCACAGTGTTCCGTGCCCTTGTCATCACAATGCTCCATGCCCACTCTCATCACAATAATCCATGAAACATTTCAGACCAATGCTCAATGCCCTTCTCATCACAATGCTCCATTATCTCTGTCATAACAATGCTCCATGACCGCTGCCATCACAATGTTCCACGGCCTTGTCATCACAAGGCTCCATGACCCTTGTCATCACAATGCTCCAAAACCCCTGTAATCACAATGCTCCATTCACTTGTCATCACAAAACTCCATGACGCATGTCATCAGAATATTCCATGGCCTTCTCCTCACAATGATCAATGCCCTTGTCATCACAATGCTCCAAGTCCCCTGTAATCACAATGCTCCATGCCCCTTATCATCAGAATGCTCCATGAGACTTGTCATCACAAGTCTCCATGGTCATCTCATCACAATGCTCCAGGAACTTGTCATCACCATGCTCCATTCCGTTGTCATCACAATTCTCCATGACCCCTGTCATCACAATACTCCATGAATATTTTCAGCCCACTACTCCATGACCTTCTCATCACAATGCTCCATGAACAATATCATCACAATGCTCCATGACCACTGTCATCACAACACTCCATGACACCTGACAACCTAATGATCTGGGACCTTTGTCATCATAATGCTCCAAGACCCCTTTAATCACAATGCCCCATGACACCTGTCATCACAATACTCCAGGAACATTTTCAGCCCAATTCTCCATGACCCTTGTCATCACAATGATCCATGCCCTTGTCATCCTAATGCTCCATGACCCCTGTATTCCCAGTGGTCCGTGACGCTTGTCATCACAGTGCTCCATGACACATGTCATCACAATGCACTTTGCCTTTCTCAGCACAATGTTCCATGCCCTTTTCATCACAATGCTCCATGACCCCTGTCATCACAATGCTCCATGACTCCAGTCATCACAATTCTTCATAACATTTGTCATCACAATGGGCGATACCCACGTCATCACAAGGCTCTGTTACCTTTGTAACCACAATGCTCCATGAACTTTTCATCACAATGCTCCGTGACCCTTGTCATCACAATGCTCCATGTCTTTGTCAAAAAAATGCTCCATGAACCTTGTCATCACAATGTGCCACGTACTTTTCATCCCAACAGTCCACAAATTTGTCATCACAATGCTCCATGAACCCTGTAATCACAATGCTCCATGCACTTCTCATCACAATGCTCCATTACCCCTGTCATCACAATGCTCCATGACACCTGCCATCACAATTTTCTATGCCCTTGTCATCACAATGCTCCAAGACCCCAGTAATCACAATGCTCCATGCCCCTCTTCATCTCAATGCTCCATGAACCCTGTCATCACAATGCATCATGCCAATCATCATAATGATTCCGGCTATTGTCAGCACAATGAAATCAAAATTCTACATGACCCCTGTCATCACAGTACTCCATGAACAGTTTCCGCCCAATGCTCCATGACCCTTGTCATCAAAATGATCCATGCCCTTGTCATCCCCATGCTCCATGACCCCTGTATTCACAATGCTCCGTGACGCTTGTTATCACAGTGCTCCATGAAACTTGTCATCACAATGCTCCATGCTTTGGCAGCAAAATGCTACATGACCTTGTCATTACAATGCTCTTTGTGCATGTCATCACAATACTCCTTTACAATTGTCATCACAATCCTCCATGAAACTTGGGATCACATTGCTTCATGCCCTTGTCATCACAATGCTCCCTGCTCCTTGAAATCAAAATGATCCATGACCTCTGTCATCGCAGTGCTCCAAACCCTTGTGATCACAATGTTCCATAACACTTTTCATCACAACGCTCCATGAGGCCTGTCATCACAATACTCCATGCCCTTTTCATCACAATGCTCCATGAACTTTGTCATCACAATTCTCAATACACTTGTCATCACAATGCTCCCGGACCCTTGTAGTCAGAATGCTCCTTGAACCATGTCACGAAAAGGCTCCATGCATTCTTCATCACAAAGCCCCATGCCGTTTTCGTCACAATGCTCCATGCCATTGTCATCAAAATACTCCACAAGCTTGTCATCAGAATGTTCCATGACCCTTGTCATCACAATTCTCCATGCACTTGTCAGCACAATGCTCCCTGAAACTTGTCATCACTATGCTCCAAGCCATTGTCATCACAATGCTCCATTACCTTTGTCATCGGAATCCTCCATGACACTTGGCATCACAATTCTCCATGCCATTGTCATCACAATGGGCCAATACATATATCATCACAATGATCCCTGACACCTCTCTTCACAATATTGCATGACCTGGTCATCACAATGCTCCATGCCCTTGTCATCACAATGCGCCATTCCAACTGTCATCACAATAATCCATGAAACTTATTAGACCAATGCTCCATGCCCTTGTCATCACAATGCTCCATGTCCACTGTCATCGCAATCATCTATGAAACTTCTCAGACCGATGCTTCATGACCCTGTCATCACAGTGCTCCATGCCCTTGTCATCACAATGCTCCAAGACCCCTGCAATCACAATGCTGCATGCGCCTTTTCATCAGAATGCTCCATGAGACTTGTCATCACAAGTCTCCATGGTCTTCTCATCACAATGCTCCAGGACCTTGTCATCACCATGCTCCATTCCCTTGTCATCACAATGCTCCATGACCCCTGTCATCACAATACTCCATGAATATTTACAGCCCAATGCTCCATGACCTTCTCATCACAATGCTCCAAGACCAATATCATCACAATGCTCCATGACAACTGTCATCACAACACTCCATGACACCTGACAACACAATGATCCGGGACCCTTGTCATCACAATGCTCCATTCCCTAGTCATCACAATGCTCCATGACCACTGTCATCACAATACTCCATGAATATTTTCAGCCCAATGCTCCATGACGCTTGTCCTCACAATGATCCATGTCCTTGTCATCCCAATGCTCCATGACCCCTGTATTCACAATGCTCCGTGAAGCTTGTCATCACAGTGCTCCATGACACCTGCCATCACAATGCTCCATGCCTTTGTCATCAAAATGCTACATGACTTTCTCATTACAATACTCTATGCGCTTGTCATCACAATACTCCATTACCATTGTCATCACTATCCTCCATGAACCTTGGGATCACATTGCTTCATGCCCTTTTCATCACAATGCTCCATGCTCTTTGTAATCAAAATGATCCATGACCCTTGTCATCACAATTCTCCATGCACTTTTCAGCACAATGCTCCCTGAACCTTGTCATCACTATGCTCCAAGCCATTGTGATCACAATGCTCCATTACCTTTGTCATCAGAATCCTCCATGACACTTGTCATCACAATGCTCCATGCCATTGTCATCACAATGGGCCAATACATATGTCATCACAATGCTCCTTGACACCTCTTTTCACAATACTGCATGACCTGGTCATCACAATGCTCCATGCCCTTGTCATCCCAATGCGCCATTCCAACTGTCATCACAATAATCCATGAAACTTATTAGAGCAATGCTCCATGCCCTTGTCATCACAATGCTCCATGCCCATGTTATCACAATGTTCCAAGACCCCTGTAATCAGAATGCTCCATGCCCCTTTTCATCAGTATGCTCCATGAGACTTGTCATCCCAAGGCTCCATGGTTTTCTCATCACAATGCTCCAGGACCTTGTCATCACAATGCTTCACGACATTGTCATGAAAATTCTCATTGGCCCTTGTCATCATAATGCTCCAAGCTGTAGTCATCACAATGCTCCATTATATTTGTCATTACAATCCTCCATTACATTTGGCACCACAATGCTCCATGCCATTGTCATTGCAATGGACCATGACATATGTCATCACAATGCTCCCTGACACCTGACTTCACAATACTCCATGCCCTTGTCATCACAATGCTCCATGCCCTTGTCATCACAATGCACCATGTCCACTGCCATCACAATCATCTATGAAACTTGTCAGACCAATGCTCCATGCCCCTGTCATCACAGTGCTCCATGCTCTTGTCATCACAATGCTCCATGACCCCTGTCATCACAATGCCTCGTGACTCCAGTCATCACAATGCTTCATAACATTTGTCATCACAACGTTCCATGCCCGCGTCATCACAAGGCTCTGTGTCCATTTTAACCACAATGCTCCATGAAGTTTTCATCACAATGCTCCGTGACCCTTGTCATCACAATGCTCCATGCCTTTGTCAGAACAATGCTCCATGACCTTTGTCTTCACAATGTGCCATGCACTTTTCATCACAATGATCCACAACCTTGTCATCGCTATGCTCCATAAACCTTGTAATCACAATGCTCCATGAACTTCTCATCCAAATGCTCTCTCACATGAGATATCACAATGTTCCTCCACTAGTCATCACAATCCTCCCTCACCCCTGTTATCACAATGTTCCATGACCCCTGTCATCCCAATGCTACATCCCCTTATCTGCACAATGTTCCATGACCCCTGACATCACAATGTTCCATAACCCCTGTCATCAAAATGCTCCATGACCCTTTTCATCCCAACGATCCATGACCCCTGGCATCACAATGTTCATAACCCCTGTCATCAAAATGTACCATTACACTTTTCATCAAATTGCTGCAAGACCCTGTCATCAAAATGCTCCCTGCCCTTCTCATCACAATGCACCACACTCTTGTCATCAAAAAGCTCCATGACCATTGTCATCACAAAGCTCCATGGCCCTTGGCATCACAATGCTCCATGTCATTGTCATCACAATGCTCCATGAACCCTCTCATCACATGGCTCCATGACCTTGTCATCACAAAGCACCATGGCACTTGTCATCACAATGCTCGATGCCCTTCCCATCACAATGCCCCATGCCCTTGTAATTACAATCCTCCATGACCCATGTATCACAGTGTTCCGTGCCCTTGTCATCACAATGCTCCATGCCCACTCTCATCACAATAATCCATGAAACATTTCAGACCAATGCTCAATGCCCTTCTCATCACAATGCTCCATTATCTCTGTCATAACAATGCTCCATGACCGCTGCCATCACAATGTTCCACGGCCTTGTCATCACAAGGCTCCATGACCCTTGTCATCACAATGCTCCAAAACCCCTGTAATCACAATGCTCCATTCACTTGTCATCACAAAACTCCATGACGCATGTCATCAGAATATTCCATGGCCTTCTCCTCACAATGATCAATGCCCTTGTCATCACAATGCTCCAAGACCCCTGTAATCACAATGCTCCATGCCCCTTATCATCAGAATGCTCCATGAGACTTGTCATCACAAGTCTCCATGGTCATCTCATCACAATGCTCCAGGAACTTGTCATCACCATGCTCCATTCCGTTGTCATCACAATTCTCCATGACCCCTGTCATCACAATACTCCATGAACATTTTCAGCCCACTGCTCCATGACCTTCTCATCACAATGCTCCATGAACAATATCATCACAGTGCTCCATGACCACTGTCATCACAACACTCCATGACACCTGACAACCTAATGATCTGGGACCTTTGTCATCATAATGCTCCAAGACCCCTGTAATCACAATGCCCCATGACACCTGTCATCACAATACTCCAGGAACATTTTCAGCCCAATTCTCCATGACCCTTGTCATCACAACGATCCATGCCCTTGTCATCCTAATGCTCCATGACCCCTGTATTCTCAGTGGTCCGTGACGCTTGTCATCACAGTGCTCCATGACACATGTCATCACAATGCTCTATGCCTTTCTCAGCACAATGTTCCATGCCCTTTTCATCACAATGCTCCATGACCCCTGTCATCACAATGCTCCATGACTCCAGTCATCACAATTCTTCATAACATTTGTCATCACAATGGGCGATACCCACGTCATCACAAGGCTCTGTTACCTTTGTAACCACAATGCTCCATGAACTATTCATCACAATGCTCCGTGACCCTTGTCATCACAATGCTCCATGTCTTTGTCAAAAAAATGCTCCATGACCCTTGTCATCACAATGTGCCACGTACTTTTCATCCCAACAGTCCACAAATTTGTCATCACAATGCTCCATGAACCCTGTAATCACAATGCTCCATGCACTTCTCATCACAATGCTCCATTACCCCTGTCATCACAATGCTCCATGACACCTGCCATCACAATTTTCTATGCCCTTGTCATCACAATGCTCCAAGACCCCAGTAATCACAATGCTCCATGCCCCTCTTCATCTCAATGCTCCATGAACCCTGTCATCACAATGCATCATGCCAATCATCATAATGATTCCGGCTATTGTCAGCACAATGAAATCAAAATTCTACATGACCCCTGTCATCAGAGTACTCCATGAACAGTTTCCGCCCAATGCTCCATGACCCTTGTCATCAAAATGATCCATGCCCTTGTCATCCCCATGCTCCATGACCCCTGTATTCACAATGCTCCGTGACGCTTGTTATCACAGTGCTCCATGAAACTTGTCATCACAATGCTCCATGCTTTGGCAGCAAAATGCTACATGACCTTGTCATTACAATGCTCTTTGCGCATGTCATCACAATACTCCTTTACAATTGTCATCACAATCCTCCATGAAACTTGGGATCACATTGCTTCATGCCCTTGTCATCACAATGCTCCCTGCTCCTTGAAATCAAAATGATCCATGACCTCTGTCATCGCAGTGCTCCAAACCCTTGTGATCACAATGTTCCATAACACTTTTCATCACAACGCTCCATGAGGCCTGTCATCACAATACTCCATGCCCTTTTCATCACAATGCTCCATGACCTTTGTCATCACAATTCTCAATACACTTGTCATCACAATGCTCCCGGACCCTTGTAGTCAGAATGCTCCTTGAACCATGTCACGAAAAGGCTCCATGCATTCTTCATCACAAAGCCCCATGCCGTTTTCGTCACAATGCTCCATGCCATTGTCATCAAAATACTCCACAAGCTTGTCATCAGAATGTTCCATGACCCTTGTCATCACAATTCTCCATGCACTTGTCAGCACAATGCTCCCTGAAACTTGTCATCACTATGCTCCAAGCCATTGTCATCACAATGCTCCATTACCTTTGTCATCGGAATCCTCCATGACACTTGGCATCACAATTCTCCATGCCATTGTCATCACAATGGGCCAATACATATATCATCACAATGCTCCCTGACACCTCTCTTCACAATATTGCATGACCTGGTCATCACAATGCTCCATGCCCTTGTCATCACAATGTGCCATTCCAACTGTCATCACAATAATCCATGAAACTTATTAGACCAATCCTCCATGCCCTTGTCATCACAATGCTCCATGTCCACTGTCATCGCAATCATCTATGAAACTTCTCAGACCGATGCTTCATGACCCTGTCATCACAGTGCTCCATGCCCTTGTCATCACAATGCTCCAAGACCCCTGCAATCACAATGCTGCATGCCCCTTTTCATCAGAATGCTCCATGAGACTTGTCATCACAAGTCTCCATGGACTTCTCATCACAATGCTCCAGGACCTTGTCATCACCATGCTCCATTCCCTTGTCATCACAATGCTCCATGACCCCTGTCATCACAATACTCCATGAATATTTACAGCCCAATGCTCCATGACCTTCTCATCACAATGCTCCAAGACCAATATCATCACAATGCTCCATGACAACTGTCATCACAACACTCCATGACACCTGACAACACAATGATCCGGGACCCTTGTCATCACAATGCTCCATTCCCTAGTCATCACAATGCTCCATGACCACTGTCATCACAATACTCCATGAATATTTTCAGCCCAATGCTCCATGACGCTTGTCCTCACAATGATCCATGTCCTTGTCATCCCAATGCTCCATGACCCCTGTATTCACAATGCTCCGTGAAGCTTGTCATCACAGTGCTCCATGACACCTGCCATCACAATGCTCCATGCCTTTGTCATCAAAATGCTACATGACTTTCTCATTACAATACTCTATGCGCTTGTCATCACAATACTCCATTACCATTGTCATCACTATCCTCCATGAACCTTGGAATCACGTTGCTTCATGCCCTTTTCATCACAATGCACCATGCTCCTTGAAATCAAAATGATCCATGACCCTTGTCATCACAATTCTCCATGCACTTTTCAGCACAATGCTCCCGGAACCTTGTCATCACTATGCTCCAAGCCATTGTGATCACAATGCTCCATTACCTTTGTCATCAGAATCCTCCATGACACTTGTCATCACAATGCTCCATGCCATTGTCATCACAATGGGCCAATACATATGTCATCACAATGCTCCTTGACACCTCTTTTCACAATACTGCATGACCTGGTCATCACAATGCTCCATGCCCTTGTCATCCCAATGCGCCATTCCAACTGTCATCACAATAATCCATGAAACTTATTAGACCAATGCTCCATGCCCTTGTCATCACAATGCTCCATGTCCATGTTATCACAATGTTCCAAGACCCCTGTAATCAGAATGCTCCATGCCCCTTTTCATCAGTATGCTCCATGAGACTTGTCATCCCAAGGCTCCATGGTTTTCTCATCACAATGCTCCAGGAACTCGTCATCACAATGCTTCACGACATTGTCATGAAAATTCTCATTGGCCCTTGTCATCATATTGCTCCAAGCTGTAGTCATCACAATGCTCCATTATATTTGTCATTACAATCCTCCATTACATTTGGCATCACAATGCTCCATGCCATTGTCATTGCAATGGACCATGACATATGTCATCACAATGCTCCCTGACACCTGACTTCACAATACTCCATGCCCTTGTCATCACAATGCTCCATGCCCTTGTCATCACAATGCACCATGTCCACTGCCATCACAATCATCTATGAAACTTGTCAGACCAATGCTCCATGCCCCTGTCATCACAGTGCTCCATGCCCTTGTCATCACAATGCTCCATGACCCCTGTCATCACAATGCCTCGTGACTCCAGTCATCACAATGCTTCATAACGTTTGTCATCACAACGGTCCATGCCCGCGTCATCACAAGGCTCTGTGTCCATTTTAACCACAATGCTCCATGAAGTTTTCATCACAATGCTCCGTGACCCTTGTCATCACAATGCTCCATGCCTTTGTCAGAACAATGCTCCATGACCTTTGTCTTCACAATGTGCCATGCACTTTTCATCACAATGATCCACAACCTTGTCATCGCTATGCTCCATAAACCTTGTAATCACAATGCTCCATGAACTTCTCATCCAAATGCTCTCTCACATGAGATATCACAATGTTCCTCCACTAGTCATCACAATCCTCCCTCACCCCTGTTATCACAATGTTCCATGACCCCTGTCATCCCAATGCTACATCCCCTTATCTGCACAATGTTCCATGACCCCTGACATCACAATGTTCCATAACCCCTGTCATCAAAATGCTCCATGACCCTTTTCATCCCAACGATCCATGACCCCTGGCATCACAATGTTCATAACCCCTGTCATCAAAATGTACCATTACACTTTTCATCAAATTGCTGCAAGACCCTGTCATCAAAATGCTCCCTGCCCTTCTCATCACAATGCACCACACTCTTGTCATCAAAAAGCTCCATGACCATTGTCATCACAAAGCTCCATGGCCCTTGGCATCACAATGCTCCATGTCATTGTCATCACAATGCTCCATGAACCCTCTCATCACATGGCTCCATGACCTTGTCATCACAAAGCACCATGGCACTTGTCATCACAATGCTCGATGCCCTTCCCATCACAATGCCCCATGCCCTTGTAATTACAATCCTCCATGACCCATGTATCACAGTGTTCCGTGCCCTTGTCATCACAATGCTCCATGCCCACTCTCATCACAATAATCCATGAAACATTTCAGACCAATGCTCAATGCCCTTCTCATCACAATGCTCCATTATCTCTGTCATAACAATGCTCCATGACCGCTGCCATCACAATGTTCCACGGCCTTGTCATCACAAGGCTCCATGACCCTTGTCATCACAATGCTCCAAAACCCCTGTAATCACAATGCTCCATTCACTTGTCATCACAAAACTCCATGACGCATGTCATCAGAATATTCCATGGCCTTCTCCTCACAATGATCAATGCCCTTGTCATCACAATGCTCCAAGACCCCTGTAATCACAATGCTCCATGCCCCTTATCATCAGAATGCTCCATGAGACTTGTCATCACAAGTCTCCATGGTCATCTCATCACAATGCTCCAGGAACTTGTCATCACCATGCTCCATTCCGTTGTCATCACAATTCTCCATGACCCCTGTCATCACAATACTCCATGAACATTTTCAGCCCACTGCTCCATGACCTTCTCATCACAATGCTCCATGAACAATATCATCACAGTGCTCCATGACCACTGTCATCACAACACTCCATGACACCTGACAACCTAATGATCTGGGACCTTTGTCATCATAATGCTCCAAGACCCCTGTAATCACAATGCCCCATGACACCTGTCATCACAATACTCCAGGAACATTTTCAGCCCAATTCTCCATGACCCTTGTCATCACAACGATCCATGCCCTTGTCATCCTAATGCTCCATGACCCCTGTATTCTCAGTGGTCCGTGACGCTTGTCATCACAGTGCTCCATGACACATGTCATCACAATGCTCTATGCCTTTCTCAGCACAATGTTCCATGCCCTTTTCATCACAATGCTCCATGACCCCTGTCATCACAATGCTCCATGACTCCAGTCATCACAATTCTTCATAACATTTGTCATCACAATGGGCGATACCCACGTCATCACAAGGCTCTGTTACCTTTGTAACCACAATGCTCCATGAACTATTCATCACAATGCTCCGTGACCCTTGTCATCACAATGCTCCATGTCTTTGTCAAAAAAATGCTCCATGACCCTTGTCATCACAATGTGCCACGTACTTTTCATCCCAACAGTCCACAAATTTGTCATCACAATGCTCCATGAACCCTGTAATCACAATGCTCCATGCACTTCTCATCACAATGCTCCATTACCCCTGTCATCACAATGCTCCATGACACCTGCCATCACAATTTTCTATGCCCTTGTCATCACAATGCTCCAAGACCCCAGTAATCACAATGCTCCATGCCCCTCTTCATCTCAATGCTCCATGAACCCTGTCATCACAATGCATCATGCCAATCATCATAATGATTCCGGCTATTGTCAGCACAATGAAATCAAAATTCTACATGACCCCTGTCATCAGAGTACTCCATGAACAGTTTCCGCCCAATGCTTCATGACCCTGGTCATCAAAATGATCCATGCCCTTGTCATCCCCATGCTCCATGACCCCTGTATTCACAATGCTCCGTGACGCTTGTTATCACAGTGCTCCATGAAACTTGTCATCACAATGCTCCATGCTTTGGCAGCAAAATGCTACATGACCTTGTCATTACAATGCTCTTTGCGCATGTCATCACAATGCTCCTTTACAATTGTCATCACAATCCTCCATGAAACTTGGGATCACATTGCTTCATGCCCTTGTCATCACAATGCTCCCTGCTCCTTGAAATCAAAATGATCCATGACCTCTGTCATCGCAGTGCTCCAAACCCTTGTGATCACAATGTTCCATAACACTTTTCATCACAACGCTCCATGAGGCCTGTCATCACAATACTCCATGCCCTTTTCATCACAATGCTCCATGACCTTTGTCATCACAATTCTCAATACACTTGTCATCACAATGCTCCCGGACCCTTGTAGTCAGAATGCTCCTTGAACCATGTCACGAAAAGGCTCCATGCATTCTTCATCACAAAGCCCCATGCCGTTTTCGTCACAATGCTCCATGCCATTGTCATCAAAATACTCCACAAGCTTGTCATCAGAATGTTCCATGACCCTTGTCATCACAATTCTCCATGCACTTGTCAGCACAATGCTCCCTGAAACTCGTCATCACTATGCTCCAAGCCATTGTCATCACAATGCTCCATTACCTTTGTCATCGGAATCCTCCATGACACTTGGCATCACAATTCTCCATGCCATTGTCATCACAATGGGCCAATACATATATCATCACAATGCTCCCTGACACCTCTCTTCACAATATTGCATGACCTGGTCATCACAATGCTCCATGCCCTTGTCATCACAATGCGCCATTCCAACTGTCATCCCAATAATCCATGAAACTTATTAGACCAATGCTCCATGCCCTTGTCATCACAATGCTCCATGTCCACTGTCATCGCAATCATCTATGAAACTTCTCAGACCGATGCTTCATGACCCTGTCATCACAGTGCTCCATGCCCTTGTCATCACAATGCTCCAAGACCCCTGCAATCACAATGCTGCATGCGCCTTTTCATCAGAATGCTCCATGAGACTTGTCATCACAAGTCTCCATGGTCTTCTCATCACAATGCTCCAGGACCTTGTCATCACCATGCTCCATTCCCTTGTCATCACAATGCTCCATGACCCCTGTCATCACAATACTCCATGAATATTTACAGCCCAATGCTCCATGACCTTCTCATCACAATGCTCCAAGACCAATATCATCACAATGCTCCATGACAACTGTCATCACAACACTCCATGACACCTGACAACACAATGATCCGGGACCCTTGTCATCACAATGCTCCATTCCCTAGTCATCACAATGCTCCATGACCACTGTCATCACAATACTCCATGAATATTTTCAGCCCAATGCTCCATGACGCTTGTCCTCACAATGATCCATGTCCTTGTCATCCCAATGCTCCATGACCCCTGTATTCACAATGCTCCGTGAAGCTTGTCATCACAGTGCTCCATGACACCTGCCATCACAATGCTCCATGCCTTTGTCATCAAAATGCTACATGACTTTCTCATTACAATACTCTATGCGCTTGTCATCACAATACTCCATTACCATTGTCATCACTATCCTCCATGAACCTTGGAATCACGTTGCTTCATGCCCTTTTCATCACAATGCACCATGCTCCTTGAAATCAAAATGATCCATGACCCTTGTCATCACAATTCTCCATGCACTTTTCAGCACAATGCTCCCGGAACCTTGTCATCACTATGCTCCAAGCCATTGTGATCACAATGCTCCATTACCTTTGTCATCAGAATCCTCCATGACACTTGTCATCACAATGCTCCATGCCATTGTCATCACAATGGGCCAATACATATGTCATCACAATGCTCCTTGACACCTCTTTTCACAATACTGCATGACCTGGTCATCACAATGCTCCATGCCCTTGTCATCCCAATGCGCCATTCCAACTGTCATCACAATAATCCATGAAACTTATTAGACCAATGCTCCATGCCCTTGTCATCACAATGCTCCATGTCCATGTTATCACAATGTTCCAAGACCCCTGTAATCAGAATGCTCCATGCCCCTTTTCATCAGTATGCTCCATGAGACTTGTCATCCCAAGGCTCCATGGTTTTCTCATCACAATGCTCCAGGAACTCGTCATCACAATGCTTCACGACATTGTCATGAAAATTCTCATTGGCCCTTGTCATCATATTGCTCCAAGCTGTAGTCATCACAATGCTCCATTATATTTGTCATTACAATCCTCCATTACATTTGGCATCACAATGCTCCATGCCATTGTCATTGCAATGGACCATGACATATGTCATCACAATGCTCCCTGACACCTGACTTCACAATACTCCATGCCCTTGTCATCACAATGCTCCATGCCCTTGTCATCACAATGCACCATGTCCACTGCCATCACAATCATCTATGAAACTTGTCAGACCAATGCTCCATGCCCCTGTCATCACAGTGCTCCATGCCCTTGTCATCACAATGCTCCATGACCCCTGTCATCACAATGCCTCGTGACTCCAGTCATCACAATGCTTCATAACGTTTGTCATCACAACGGTCCATGCCCGCGTCATCACAAGGCTCTGTGTCCATTTTAACCACAATGCTCCATGAAGTTTTCATCACAATGCTCCGTGACCCTTGTCATCACAATGCTCCATGCCTTTGTCAGAACAATGCTCCATGACCTTTGTCTTCACAATGTGCCATGCACTTTTCATCACAATGATCCACAACCTTGTCATCGCTATGCTCCATAAACCTTGTAATCACAATGCTCCATGAACTTCTCATCCAAATGCTCTCTCACATGAGATATCACAATGTTCCTCCACTAGTCATCACAATCCTCCCTCACCCCTGTTATCACAATGTTCCATGACCCCTGTCATCCCAATGCTACATCCCCTTATCTGCACAATGTTCCATGACCCCTGACATCACAATGTTCCATAACCCCTGTCATCAAAATGCTCCATGACCCTTTTCATCCCAACGATCCATGACCCCTGGCATCACAATGTTCATAAACCCTGTCATCAAAATGTACCATTACACTTTTCATCAAATTGCTGCAAGACCCTGTCATCAAAATGCTCCCTGCCCTTCTCATCACAATGCACCACACTCTTGTCATCAAAAAGCTCCATGACCATTGTCATCACAAAGCTCCATGGCCCTTGGCATCACAATGCTCCATGTCATTGTCATCACAATGATCCATGAACCCTCTCATCACATGGCTCCATGACCTTGTCATCACAAAGCACCATGGCACTTGTCATCACAATGCTCGATGCCCTTCCCATCACAATGCCCCATGCCCTTGTAATTACAATCCTCCATGACCCATGTATCACAGTGTTCCGTGCCCTTGTCATCACAATGCTCCATGCCCACTCTCATCACAATAATCCATGAAACATTTCAGACCAATGCTCAATGCCCTTCTCATCACAATGCTCCATTATCTCTGTCATAACAATGCTCCATGACCGCTGCCATCACAATGTTCCACGGCCTTGTCATCACAAGGCTCCATGACCCTTGTCATCACAATGCTCCAAAACCCCTGTAATCACAATGCTCCATTCACTTGTCATCACAAAACTCCATGACGCATGTCATCAGAATATTCCATGGCCTTCTCCTCACAATGATCAATGCCCTTGTCATCACAATGCTCCAAGACCCCTGTAATCACAATGCTCCATGCCCCTTATCATCAGAATGCTCCATGAGACTTGTCATCACAAGTCTCCATGGTCATCTCATCACAATGCTCCAGGAACTTGTCATCACCATGCTCCATTCCGTTGTCATCACAATTCTCCATGACCCCTGTCATCACAATACTCCATGAACATTTTCAGCCCACTGCTCCATGACCTTCTCATCACAATGCTCCATGAACAATATCATCACAGTGCTCCATGACCACTGTCATCACAACACTCCATGACACCTGACAACCTAATGATCTGGGACCTTTGTCATCATAATGCTCCAAGACCCCTGTAATCACAATGCCCCATGACACCTGTCATCACAATACTCCAGGAACATTTTCAGCCCAATTCTCCATGACCCTTGTCATCACAACGATCCATGCCCTTGTCATCCTAATGCTCCATGACCCCTGTATTCTCAGTGGTCCGTGACGCTTGTCATCACAGTGCTCCATGACACATGCCATCACAATGCTCTATGCCTTTCTCAGCACAATGTTCCATGCCCTTTTCATCACAATGCTCCATGACCCCTGTCATCACAATGCTCCATGACTCCAGTCATCACAATTCTTCATAACATTTGTCATCACAATGGGCGATACCCACGTCATCACAAGGCTCTGTTACCTTTGTAACCACAATGCTCCATGAACTTTTCATCACAATGCTCCGTGACCCTTGTCATCACAATGCTCCATGTCTTTGTCAAAAAAATGCTCCATGACCCTTGTCATCACAATGTGCCATGTACTTTTCATCCCAACAGTCCACAAATTTGTCATCACAATGCTCCATGAACCCTGTAATCACAATGCTCCATGCACTTCTCATCACAATGCTCCATTACCCCTGTCATCACAATGCTCCATGACACCTGCCATCACAATTTTCTATGCCCTTGTCATCACAATGCTCCAAGACCCCAGTAATCACAATGCTCCATGCCCCTCTTCATCTCAATGCTCCATGAACCCTGTCATCACAATGCATCATGCCAATCATCATAATGATTCCGGCTATTGTCAGCACAATGAAATCAAAATTCTACATGACCCCTGTCATCAGAGTACTCCATGAACAGTTTCCGCCCAATGCTTCATGACACTGGTCATCAAAATGATCCATGCCCTTGTCATCCCCATGCTCCATGACCCCTGTATTCACAATGCTCCGTGACGCTTGTTATCACAGTGCTCCATGAAACTTGTCATCACAATGCTCCATGCTTTGGCAGCAAAATGCTACATGACCTTGTCATTACAATGCTCTTTGCGCATGTCATCACAATGCTCCTTTACAATTGTCATCACAATCCTCCATGAAACTTGGGATCACATTGCTTCATGCCCTTGTCATCACAATGCTCCCTGCTCCTTGAAATCAAAATGATCCATGACCTCTGTCATCGCAGTGCTCCAAACCCTTGTGATCACAATGTTCCATAACACTTTTCATCACAACGCTCCATGAGGCCTGTCATCACAATACTCCATGCCCTTTTCATCACAATGCTCCATGACCTTTGTCATCACAATTCTCAATACACTTGTCATCACAATGCTCCCGGACCCTTGTAGTCAGAATGCTCCTTGAACCATGTCACGAAAAGGCTCCATGCATTCTTCATCACAAAGCCCCATGCCGTTTTCGTCACAATGCTCCATGCCATTGTCATCAAAATACTCCACAAGCTTGTCATCAGAATGTTCCATGACCCTTGTCATCACAATTCTCCATGCACTTGTCAGCACAATGCTCCCTGAAACTCGTCATCACTATGCTCCAAGCCATTGTCATCACAATGCTCCATTACCTTTGTCATCGGAATCCTCCATGACACTTGGCATCACAATTCTCCATGCCATTGTCATCACAATGGGCCAATACATATATCATCACAATGCTCCCTGACACCTCTCTTCACAATATTGCATGACCTGGTCATCACAATGCTCCATGCCCTTGTCATCACAATGCGCCATTCCAACTGTCATCCCAATAATCCATGAAACTTATTAGACCAATGCTCCATGCCCTTGTCATCACAATGCTCCATGTCCACTGTCATCGCAATCATCTATGAAACTTCTCAGACCGATGCTTCATGACCCTGTCATCACAGTGCTCCATGCCCTTGTCATCACAATGCTCCAAGACCCCTGCAATCACAATGCTGCATGCGCCTTTTCATCAGAATGCTCCATGAGACTTGTCATCACAAGTCTCCATGGTCTTCTCATCACAATGCTCCAGGACCTTGTCATCACCATGCTCCATTCCCTTGTCATCACAATGCTCCATGACCCCTGTCATCACAATACTCCATGAATATTTACAGCCCAATGCTCCATGACCTTCTCATCACAATGCTCCAAGACCAATATCATCACAATGCTCCATGACAACTGTCATCACAACACTCCATGACACCTGACAACACAATGATCCGGGACCCTTGTCATCACAATGCTCCATTCCCTAGTCATCACAATGCTCCATGACCACTGTCATCACAATACTCCATGAATATTTTCAGCCCAATGCTCCATGACGCTTGTCCTCACAATGATCCATGTCCTTGTCATCCCAATGCTCCATGACCCCTGTATTCACAATGCTCCGTGAAGCTTGTCATCACAGTGCTCCATGACACCTGCCATCACAATGCTCCATGCCTTTGTCATCAAAATGCTACATGACTTTCTCATTACAATACTCTATGCGCTTGTCATCACAATACTCCATTACCATTGTCATCACTATCCTCCATGAACCTTGGGATCACGTTGCTTCATGCCCTTTTCATCACAATGCTCCATGCTCTTTGTAATCAAAATGATCCATGACCCTTGTCATCACAATTCTCCATGCACTTTTCAGCACAATGCTCCCTGAACCTTGTCATCACTATGCTCCAAGCCATTGTGATCACAATGCTCCATTACCTTTGTCATCAGAATCCTCCATGACACTTGTCATCACAATGCTCCATGCCATTGTCATCACAATGGGCCAATACATATGTCATCACAATGCTCCTTGACACCTCTTTTCACAATACTGCATGACCTGGTCATCACAATGCTCCATGCCCTTGTCATCCCAATGCGCCATTCCAACTGTCATCACAATAATCCATGAAACTTATTAGACCAATGCTCCATGCCCTTGTCATCACAATGCTCCATGCCCATGTTATCACAATGTTCCAAGACCCCTGTAATCAGAATGCTCCATGCCCCTTTTCATCAGTATGCTCCATGAGACTTGTCATCCCAAGGCTCCATGGTTTTCTCATCACAATGCTCCAGGACCTTGTCATCACAATGCTTCACGACATTGTCATGAAAATTCTCATTGGCCCTTGTCATCATAATGCTCCAAGCTGTAGTCATCACAATGCTCCATTATATTTGTCATTACAATCCTCCATTACATTTGGCATCACAATGCTCCATGCCATTGTCATTGCAATGGACCATGACATATGTCATCACAATGCTCCCTGACACCTGACTTCACAATACTCCATGCCCTTGTCATCACAATGCTCCATGCCCTTGTCATCACAATGCACCATGTCCACTGCCATCACAATCATCTATGAAACTTGTCAGACCAATGCTCCATGCCCCTGTCATCACAGTGCTCCATGCCCTTGTCATCACAATGCTCCATGACCCCTGTCATCACAATGCCTCGTGACTCCAGTCATCACAATGCTTCATAACGTTTGTCATCACAACGGTCCATGCCCGCGTCATCACAAGGCTCTGTGTCCATTTTAACCGCAATGCTCCATGAAGTTTTCATCACAATGCTCCGTGACCCTTGTCATCACAATGCTCCATGCCTTTGTCAGAACAATGCTCCATGACCTTTGTCTTCACAATGTGCCATGCACTTTTCATCACAATGATCCACAACCTTGTCATCGCTATGCTCCATAAACCTTGTAATCACAATGCTCCATGAACTTCTCATCCAAATGCTCTCTCACATGAGATATCACAATGTTCCTCCACTAGTCATCACAATCCTCCCTCACCCCTGTTATCACAATGTTCCATGACCCCTGTCATCCCAATGCTACATCCCCTTATCTGCACAATGTTCCATGACCCCTGACATCACAATGTTCCATAACCCCTGTCATCAAAATGCTCCATGACCCTTTTCATCCCAACGATCCATGACCCCTGGCATCACAATGTTCATAAACCCTGTCATCAAAATGTACCATTACACTTTTCATCAAATTGCTGCAAGACCCTGTCATCAAAATGCTCCCTGCCCTTCTCATCACAATGCACCACACTCTTGTCATCAAAAAGCTCCATGACCATTGTCATCACAAAGCTCCATGGCCCTTGGCATCACAATGCTCCATGTCATTGTCATCACAATGATCCATGAACCCTCTCATCACATGGCTCCATGACCTTGTCATCACAAAGCACCATGGCACTTGTCATCACAATGCTCGATGCCCTTCCCATCACAATGCCCCATGCCCTTGTAATTACAATCCTCCATGACCCATGTATCACAGTGTTCCGTGCCCTTGTCATCACAATGCTCCATGCCCACTCTCATCACAATAATCCATGAAACATTTCAGACCAATGCTCAATGCCCTTCTCATCACAATGCTCCATTATCTCTGTCATAACAATGCTCCATGACCGCTGCCATCACAATGTTCCACGGCCTTGTCATCACAAGGCTCCATGACCCTTGTCATCACAATGCTCCAAAACCCCTGTAATCACAATGCTCCATTCACTTGTCATCACAAAACTCCATGACGCATGTCATCAGAATATTCCATGGCCTTCTCCTCACAATGATCAATGCCCTTGTCATCACAATGCTCCAAGACCCCTGTAATCACAATGCTCCATGCCCCTTATCATCAGAATGCTCCATGAGACTTGTCATCAGAAGTCTCCATGGTCATCTCATCACAATGCTCCAGGAACTTGTCATCACCATGCTCCATTCCGTTGTCATCACAATTCTCCATGACCCCTGTCATCACAATACTCCATGAACATTTTCAGCCCACTGCTCCATGACCTTCTCATCACAATGCTCCATGAACAATATCATCACAGTGCTCCATGACCACTGTCATCACAACACTCCATGACACCTGACAACCTAATGATCTGGGACCTTTGTCATCATAATGCTCCAAGACCCCTGTAATCACAATGCCCCATGACACCTGTCATCACAATACTCCAGGAACATTTTCAGCCCAATTCTCCATGACCCTTGTCATCACAACGATCCATGCCCTTGTCATCCTAATGCTCCATGACCCCTGTATTCTCAGTGGTCCGTGACGCTTGTCATCACAGTGCTCCATGACACATGTCATCACAATGCTCTATGCCTTTCTCAGCACAATGTTCCATGCCCTTTTCATCACAATGCTCCATGACCCCTGTCATCACAATGCTCCATGACTCCAGTCATCACAATTCTTCATAACATTTGTCATCACAATGGGCGATACCCACGTCATCACAAGGCTCTGTTACCTTTGTAACCACAATGCTCCATGAACTTTTCATCACAATGCTCCGTGACCCTTGTCATCACAATGCTCCATGTCTTTGTCAAAAAAATGCTCCATGACCCTTGTCATCACAATGTGCCATGTACTTTTCATCCCAACAGTCCACAAATTTGTCATCACAATGCTCCATGAACCCTGTAATCACAATGCTCCATGCACTTCTCATCACAATGCTCCATTACCCCTGTCATCACAATGCTCCATGACACCTGCCATCACAATTTTCTATGCCCTTGTCATCACAATGCTCCAAGACCCCAGTAATCACAATGCTCCATGCCCCTCTTCATCTCAATGCTCCATGAACCCTGTCATCACAATGCATCATACCAATCATCATAATGATTCCGGCTATTGTCAGCACAATGAAATCAAAATTCTACATGACCCCTGTCATCAGAGTACTCCATGAACAGTTTCCGCCCAATGCTTCATGACACTGGTCATCAAAATGATCCATGCCCTTGTCATCCCCATGCTCCATGACCCCTGTATTCACAATGCTCCGTGACGCTTGTTATCACAGTGCTCCATGAAACTTGTCATCACAATGCTCCATGCTTTGGCAGCAAAATGCTACATGACCTTGTCATTACAATGCTCTTTGCGCATGTCATCACAATACTCCTTTACAATTGTCATCACAATCCTCCATGAAACTTGGGATCACATTGCTTCATGCCCTTGTCATCACAATGCTCCCTGCTCCTTGAAATCAAAATGATCCATGACCTCTGTCATCGCAGTGCTCCAAACCCTTGTGATCACAATGTTCCATAACACTTTTCATCACAACGCTCCATGAGGCCTGTCATCACAATACTCCATGCCCTTTTCATCACAATGCTCCATGAACTTTGTCATCACAATTCTCAATACACTTGTCATCACAATGCTCCCGGACCCTTGTAGTCAGAATGCTCCTTGAACCATGTCACGAAAAGGCTCCATGCATTCTTCATCACAAAGCCCCATGCCGTTTTCGTCACAATGCTCCATGCCATTGTCATCAAAATACTCCACAAGCTTGTCATCAGAATGTTCCATGACCCTTGTCATCACAATTCTCCATGCACTTGTCAGCACAATGCTCCCTGAAACTCGTCATCACTATGCTCCAAG
This sequence comes from Mesoplodon mirus, assembly GCF_964341445.2. Classification (NCBI taxonomy): domain Eukaryota; kingdom Metazoa; phylum Chordata; class Mammalia; order Artiodactyla; family Ziphiidae; genus Mesoplodon; species Mesoplodon mirus. The sequence goes on along the minus strand of NW_028295152.1, from coordinate 77,260 downwards.
CCATTGTCATCACAATGCTCCATTACCTTTGTCATCGGAATCCTCCATGACACTTGGCATCACAATTCTCCATGCCATTGTCATCACAATGGGCCAATACATATATCATCACAATGCTCCCTGACACCTCTCTTCACAATATTGCATGACCTGGTCATCACAATGCTCCATGCCCTTGTCATCACAATGCGCCATTCCAACTGTCATCCCAATAATCCATGAAACTTATTAGACCAATGCTCCATGCCCTTGTCATCACAATGCTCCATGTCCACTGTCATCGCAATCATCTATGAAACTTCTCAGACCGATGCTTCATGACCCTGTCATCACAGTGCTCCATGCCCTTGTCATCACAATGCTCCAAGACCCCTGCAATCACAATGCTGCATGCGCCTTTTCATCAGAATGCTCCATGAGACTTGTCATCACAAGTCTCCATGGTCTTCTCATCACAATGCTCCAGGACCTTGTCATCACCATGCTCCATTCCCTTGTCATCACAATGCTCCATGACCCCTGTCATCACAATACTCCATGAATATTTACAGCCCAATGCTCCATGACCTTCTCATCACAATGCTCCAAGACCAATATCATCACAATGCTCCATGACAACTGTCATCACAACACTCCATGACACCTGACAACACAATGATCCGGGACCCTTGTCATCACAATGCTCCATTCCCTAGTCATCACAATGCTCCATGACCACTGTCATCACAATACTCCATGAATATTTTCAGCCCAATGCTCCATGACGCTTGTCCTCACAATGATCCATGTCCTTGTCATCCCAATGCTCCATGACCCCTGTATTCACAATGCTCCGTGAAGCTTGTCATCACAGTGCTCCATGACACCTGCCATCACAATGCTCCATGCCTTTGTCATCAAAATGCTACATGACTTTCTCATTACAATACTCTATGCGCTTGTCATCACAATACTCCATTACCATTGTCATCACTATCCTCCATGAACCTTGGGATCACGTTGCTTCATGCCCTTTTCATCACAATGCTCCATGCTCTTTGTAATCAAAATGATCCATGACCCTTGTCATCACAATTCTCCATGCACTTTTCAGCACAATGCTCCCTGAACCTTGTCATCACTATGCTCCAAGCCATTGTGATCACAATGCTCCATTACCTTTGTCATCAGAATCCTCCATGACACTTGTCATCACAATGCTCCATGCCATTGTCATCACAATGGGCCAATACATATGTCATCACAATGCTCCTTGACACCTCTTTTCACAATACTGCATGACCTGGTCATCACAATGCTCCATGCCCTTGTCATCCCAATGCGCCATTCCAACTGTCATCACAATAATCCATGAAACTTATTAGACCAATGCTCCATGCCCTTGTCATCACAATGCTCCATGCCCATGTTATCACAATGTTCCAAGACCCCTGTAATCAGAATGCTCCATGCCCCTTTTCATCAGTATGCTCCATGAGACTTGTCATCCCAAGGCTCCATGGATTTCTCATCACAATGCTCCAGGACCTTGTCATCACAATGCTTCACGACATTGTCATGAAAATTCTCATTGGCCCTTGTCATCATAATGCTCCAAGCTGTAGTCATCACAATGCTCCATTATATTTGTCATTACAATCCTCCATTACATTTGGCATCACAATGCTCCATGCCATTGTCATTGCAATGGACCATGACATATGTCATCACAATGCTCCCTGACACCTGACTTCAGAATACTCCATGCCCTTGTCATCACAATGCTCCATGCCCTTGTCATCACAATGCACCATGTCCACTGTCATCACAATCATCTATGAAACTTGTCAGACCAATGCTCCATGCCCCTGTCATCACAGTGCTCCATGCCCTTGTCATCACAATGCTCCATGACCCCTGTCATCACAATGCCTCGTGACTCCAGTCATCACAATGCTTCATAACGTTTGTCATCACAACGGTCCATGCCCGCGTCATCACAAGGCTCTGTGTCCATTTTAACCGCAATGCTCCATGAAGTTTTCATCACAATGCTCCGTGACCCTTGTCATCACAATGCTCCATGCCTTTGTCAGAACAATGCTCCATGACCTTTGTCTTCACAATGTGCCATGCACTTTTCATCACAATGATCCACAACCTTGTCATCACTATGCTCCATAAACCTTGTAATCACAATGCTCCATGAACTTCTCATCCAAATGCTCTCTCACATGAGATATCACAATGTTCCTCCACTAGTCATCACAATCCTCCCTCACCCCTGTTATCACAATGTTCCATGACCCCTGTCATCCCAATGCTACATCCCCTTATCTGCACAATGTTCCATGACCCCTGACATCACAATGTTCCATAACCCCTGTCATCAAAATGCTCCATGACCCTTTTCATCCCAACGATCCATGACCCCTGGCATCACAATGTTCATAAACCCTGTCATCAAAATGTACCATTACACTTTTCATCAAATTGCTGCAAGACCCTGTCATCAAAATGCTCCCTGCCCTTCTCATCACAATGCACCACACTCTTGTCATCAAAAAGCTCCATGACCATTGTCATCACAAAGCTCCATGGCCCTTGGCATCACAATGCTCCATGTCATTGTCATCACAATGATCCATGAACCCTCTCATCACATGGCTCCATGACCTTGTCATCACAAAGCACCATGGCACTTGTCATCACAATGCTCGATGCCCTTCCCATCACAATGCCCCATGCCCTTGTAATTACAATCCTCCATGACCCATGTATCACAGTGTTCCGTGCCCTTGTCATCACAATGCTCCATGCCCACTCTCATCACAATAATCCATGAAACATTTCAGACCAATGCTCAATGCCCTTCTCATCACAATGCTCCATTATCTCTGTCATAACAATGCTCCATGACCGCTGCCATCACAATGTTCCACGGCCTTGTCATCACAAGGCTCCATGACCCTTGTCATCACAATGCTCCAAAACCCCTGTAATCACAATGCTCCATTCACTTGTCATCACAAAACTCCATGACGCATGTCATCAGAATATTCCATGGCCTTCTCCTCACAATGATCAATGCCCTTGTCATCACAATGCTCCAAGACCCCTGTAATCACAATGCTCCATGCCCCTTATCATCAGAATGCTCCATGAGACTTGTCATCACAAGTCTCCATGGTCATCTCATCACAATGCTCCAGGAACTTGTCATCACCATGCTCCATTCCGTTGTCATCACAATTCTCCATGACCCCTGTCATCACAATACTCCATGAACATTTTCAGCCCACTGCTCCATGACCTTCTCATCACAATGCTCCATGAACAATATCATCACAGTGCTCCATGACCACTGTCATCACAACACTCCATGACACCTGACAACCTAATGATCTGGGACCTTTGTCATCATAATGCTCCAAGACCCCTGTAATCACAATGCCCCATGACACCTGTCATCACAATACTCCAGGAACATTTTCAGCCCAATTCTCCATGACCCTTGTCATCACAACGATCCATGCCCTTGTCATCCTAATGCTCCATGACCCCTGTATTCTCAGTGGTCCGTGACGCTTGTCATCACAGTGCTCCATGACACATGTCATCACAATGCACTTTGCCTTTCTCAGCACAATGTTCCATGCCCTTTTCATCACAATGCTCCATGACCCCTGTCATCACAATGCTCCATGACTCCAGTCATCACAATTCTTCATAACATTTGTCATCACAATGGGCGATACCCACGTCATCACAAGGCTCTGTTACCTTTGTAACCACAATGCTCCATGAACTTTTCATCACAATGCTCCGTGACCCTTGTCATCACAATGCTCCATGTCTTTGTCAAAAAAATGCTCCATGACCCTTGTCATCACAATGTGCCACGTACTTTTCATCCCAACAGTCCACAAATTAGTCATCACAATGCTCCATGAACCCTGTAATCACAATGCTCCATGCACTTCTCATCACAATGCTCCATTACCCCTGTCATCACAATGCTCCATGACAACTGCCATCACAATTTTCTATGCCCTTGTCATCACAATGCTCCAAGACACCAGTAATCACAATGCTCCATGCCCCTCTTCATCTCAATGCTCCATGAACCCTGTCATCACAATGCATCATGCCAATCATCATAATGATTCCGGCTATTGTCAGCACAATGAAATCAAAATTCTACATGACCCCTGTCATCACAGTACTCCATGAACATTTTCCGCCCAATGCTCCATGACCCTTGTCATCAAAATGATCCATGCCCTTGTCATCCCAATGCTCCATGACCCCTGTATTCACAATGCTCCGTGACGCTTGTTATCACAGTGCTCCATGAAACTTGTCATCACAATGCTCCATGCTTTGGCAGCAAAATGCTACATGACCTTGTCATTACAATGCTCTTTGCGCATGTCATCACAATGCTCCTTTACAATTGTCATCACAATCCTCCATGAAACTTGGGATCACATTGCTTCATGCCCTTGTCATCACAATGCTCCCTGCTCCTTGAAATCAAAATGATCCATGACCTCTGTCATCGCAGTGCTCCAAACCCTTGTGATCACAATGTTCCATAACACTTTTCATCACAACGCTCCATGAGGCCTGTCATCACAATACTCCATGCCCTTTTCATCACAATGCTCCATGACCTTTGTCATCACAATTCTCAATACACTTGTCATCACAATGCTCCCGGACCCTTGTAGTCAGAATGCTCCTTGAACCATGTCACGAAAAGGCTCCATGCATTCTTCATCACAAAGCCCCATGCCGTTTTCGTCACAATGCTCCATGCCATTGTCATCAAAATACTCCACAAGCTTGTCATCAGAATGTTCCATGACCCTTGTCATCACAATTCTCCATGCACTTGTCAGCACAATGCTCCCTGAAACTCGTCATCACTATGCTCCAAGCCATTGTCATCACAATGCTCCATTACCTTTGTCATCGGAATCCTCCATGACACTTGGCATCACAATTCTCCATGCCATTGTCATCACAATGGGCCAATACATATATCATCACAATGCTCCCTGACACCTCTCTTCACAATATTGCATGACCTGGTCATCACAATGCTCCATGCCCTTGTCATCACAATGCGCCATTCCAACTGTCATCACAATAATCCATGAAACTTATTAGACCAATGCTCCATGCCCTTGTCATCACAATGCTCCATGTCCACTGTCATCGCAATCATCTATGAAACTTCTCAGACCGATGCTTCATGACCCTGTCATCACAGTGCTCCATGCCCTTGTCATCACAATGCTCCAAGACCCCTGCAATCACAATGCTGCATGCGCCTTTTCATCAGAATGCTCCATGAGACTTGTCATCACAAGTCTCCATGGTCTTCTCATCACAATGCTCCAGGACCTTGTCATCACCATGCTCCATTCCCTTGTCATCACAATGCTCCATGACCCCTGTCATCACAATACTCCATGAATATTTACAGCCCAATGCTCCATGACCTTCTCATCACAATGATCCAAGACCAATATCATCACAATGCTCCATGACAACTGTCATCACAACACTCCATGACACCTGACAACACAATGATCCGGGACCCTTGTCATCACAATGCTCCATTCCCTAGTCATCACAATGCTCCATGACCACTGTCATCACAATACTCCATGAATATTTTCAGCCCAATGCTCCATGACGCTTGTCCTCACAATGATCCATGTCCTTGTCATCCCAATGCTCCATGACCCCTGTATTCACAATGCTCCGTGAAGCTTGTCATCACAGTGCTCCATGACACCTGCCATCACAATGCTCCATGCCTTTGTCATCAAAATGCTACATGACTTTCTCATTACAATACTCTATGCGCTTGTCATCACAATACTCCATTACCATTGTCATCACTATCCTCCATGAACCTTGGGATCACGTTGCTTCATGCCCTTTTCATCACAATGCTCCATGCTCTTTGTAATCAAAATGATCCATGACCCTTGTCATCACAATTCTCCATGCACTTTTCAGCACAATGCTCCCTGAACCTTGTCATCACTATGCTCCAAGCCATTGTGATCACAATGCTCCATTACCTTTGTCATCAGAATCCTCCATGACACTTGTCATCACAATGCTCCATGCCATTGTCATCACAATGGGCCAATACATATGTCATCACAATGCTCCTTGACACCTCTTTTCACAATACTGCATGACCTGGTCATCACAATGCTCCATGCCCTTGTCATCCCAATGCGCCATTCCAACTGTCATCACAATAATCCATGAAACTTATTAGACCAATGCTCCATGCCCTTGTCATCACAATGCTCCATGCCCATGTTATCACAATGTTCCAAGACCCCTGTTATCAGAATGCTCCATGCCCCTTTTCATCAGTATGCTCCATGAGACTTGTCATCACAAGGCTCCATGGTTTTCTCATCACAATGCTCCAGGACCTTGTCATCACAATGCTTCACGACATTGTCATGAAAATTCTCATTGGCCCTTGTCATCATAATGCTCCAAGCTGTAGTCATCACAATGCTCCATTATATTTGTCATTACAATCCTCCATTACATTTGGCATCACAATGCTCCATGCCATTGTCATTGCAATGGACCATGACATATGTCATCACAATGCTCCCTGACACCTGACTTCACAATACTCCATGCCCTTGTCATCACAATGCTCCATGCCCTTGTCATCACAATGCACCATGTCCACTGCCATCACAATCATCTATGAAACTTGTCAGACCAATGCTCCATGCCCCTGTCATCACAGTGCTCCATGCCCTTGTCATCACAATGCTCCATGACCCCTGTCATCACAATGCCTCGTGACTCCAGTCATCACAATGCTTCATAACATTTGTCATCACAACATTCCATGCCCGCGTCATCACAAGGCTCTGTGTCCATTTTAACCACAATGCTCCATGAAGTTTTCATCACAATGCTCCGTGACCCTTGTCATCACAATGCTCCATGCCTTTTTCAGAACAATGCTCCCTGACCTTTGTCTTCACAATGTGCCATGCACTTTTCATCACAATGATCCACAACCTTGTCATCGCTATGCTCCATAAACCTTGTAATCACAATGCTCCATGAACTTCTCATCCAAATGCTCTCTCACATGAGATATCACAATGTTCCTCCACTAGTCATCACAATCCTCCCTCACCCCTGTTATCACAATGTTCCATGACCCCTGTCATCCCAATGCTACATCCCCTTATCTGCACAATGTTCCATGACCCCTGACATCACAATGTTCCATAACCCCTGTCATCAAAATGCTCCATGACCCTTTTCATCCCAACGATCCATGACCCCTGGCATCACAATGTTCAAAACCCCTGTCATCAAAATGTACCATTACACTTTTCATCAAATTGCTGCAAGACCCTGTCATCAAAATGCTCCCTGCCCTTCTCATCACAATGCACCACACTCTTGTCATCAAAAAGCTCCATGACCATTGTCATCACAAAGCTCCATGGCCCTTGGCATCACAATGCTCCATGTCATTGTCATCACAATGCTCCATGAACCCTCTCATCACATGGCTCCATGACCTTGTCATCACAAAGCACCATGACACTTGTCATCACAATGCTCGATGCCCTTCCCATCACAATGCTCCATGCCCTTGTAATTACAATCCTCCATGACCCATGTATCACAGTGTTCCGTGCCCTTGTCATCACAATGCTCCATGCCCACTCTCATCACAATAATCCATGAAACATTTCAGACCAATGCTCAATGCCCTTCTCATCACAATGCTCCATTATCTCTGTCATAACAATGCTCCATGACCGCTGCCATCACAATGTTCCACGGCCTTGTCATCACAAGGCTCCATGACCCTTGTCATCACAATGCTCCAAAACCCCTGTAATCACAATGCTCCATTCACTTGTCATCACAAAACTCCATGACGCATGTCATCAGAATATTCCATGGCCTTCTCCTCACAATGATCAATGCCCTTGTCATCACAATGCTCCAAGACCCCTGTAATCACAATGCTCCATGCCCCTTATCATCAGAATGCTCCATGAGACTTGTCATCACAAGTCTCCATGGTCATCTCATCACAATGCTCCAGGAACTTGTCATCACCATGCTCCATTCCGTTGTCATCACAATTCTCCATGACCCCTGTCATCACAATACTCCATGAACATTTTCAGCCCACTGCTCCATGACCTTCTCATCACAATGCTCCATGAACAATATCATCACAGTGCTCCATGACCACTGTCATCACAACACTCCATGACACCTGACAACCTAATGATCTGGGACCTTTGTCATCATAATGCTCCAAGACCCCTGTAATCACAATGCCCCATGACACCTGTCATCACAATACTCCAGGAACATTTTCAGCCCAATTCTCCATGACCCTTGTCATCACAATGATCCATGCCCTTGTCATCCTAATGCTCCATGACCCCTGTATTCTCAGTGGTCCGTGACGCTTGTCATCACAGTGCTCCATGACACATGTCATCACAATGCTCTATGCCTTTCTCAGCACAATGTTCCATGCCCTTTACATCACAATGCTCCATGACCCCTGTCATCACAATGCTCCATGACTCCAGTCATCACAATTCTTCATAACATTTGTCATCACAATGGGCGATACCCACATCATCACAAGGCTCTGTTACCTTTGTAACCACAATGCTCCATGAACTTTTCATCACAATGCTCCGTGACCCTTGTCATCACAATGCTCCATGTCTTTGTCAAAAAAATGCTCCATGACCCTTGTCATCACAATGTGCCACGTACTTTTCATCCCAACAGTCCACAAATTTGTCATCACAATGCTCCATGAACCCTGTAATCACAATGCTCCATGCACTTCTCATCACAATGCTCCATTACCCCTGTCATCACAATGCTCCATGACAACTGCCATCACAATTTTCTATGCCCTTGTCATCACAATGCTCCAAGACCCCAGTAATCACAATGCTCCATGCCCCTCTTCATCTCAATGCTCCATGAACCCTGTCATCACAATGCATCATGCCAATCATCATAATGATTCCGGCTATTGTCAGCACAATGAAATCAAAATTCTACATGACCCCTGTCATCACAGTACTCCATGAACATTTTCCGCCCAATGCTCCATGACCCTTGTCATCAAAATGATCCATGCCCTTGTCATCCCCATGCTCCATGACCCCTGTATTCACAATGCTCCGTGACGCTTGTTATCACAGTGCTCCATGAAACTTGTCATCACAATGCTCCATGCTTTGGCAGCAAAATGCTACATGACCTTGTCATTACAATGCTCTTTGCGCATGTCATCACAATACTCCTTTACAATTGTCATCACAATCCTCCATGAAACTTGGGATCACATTGCTTCATGCCCTTGTCATCACAATGCTCCCTGCTCCTTGAAATCAAAATGATCCATGACCTCTGTCATCGCAGTGCTCCAAACCCTTGTGATCACAATGTTCCATAACACTTTTCATCACAACGCTCCATGAGGCCTGTCATCACAATACTCCATGCCCTTTTCATCACAATGCTCCATGACCTTTGTCATCACAATTCTCAATACACTTGTCATCACAATGCTCCCGGACCCTTGTAGTCAGAATGCTCCTTGAACCATGTCACGAAAAGGCTCCATGCATTCTTCATCACAAAGCCCCATGCCGTTTTCGTCACACTGCTCCATGCCATTGTCATCAAAATACTCCACAAGCTTGTCATCAGAATGTTCCATGACCCTTGTCATCACAATTCTCCATGCACTTGTCAGCACAATGCTCCCTGAAACTTGTCATCACTATGCTCCAAGCCATTGTCATCACAATGCTCCATTACCTTTGTCATCGGAATCCTCCAAGACACTTGGCATCACAATTCTCCATGCCATTGTCATCACAATGGGCCAATACATATATCATCACAATGCTCCCTGACACCTCTCTTCACAATATTGCATGACCTGGTCATCACAATGCTCCATGCCCTTGTCATCACAATGCGCCATTCCAACTGTCATCACAATAATCCATGAAACTTATTAGACCAATGCTCCATGCCCTTGTCATCACAATGCTCCATGTCCACTGTCATCGCAATCATCTATGAAACTTCTCAGACCAATGCTTCATGACCCTGTCATCACAGTGCTCCATGCCCTTGTCATCACAATGCTCCAAGACCCCTGTAATCACAATGCTGCATGCCCCTTTTCATCAGAATGCTCCATGAGTCTTGTCATCACAAGTCTCCATGGTCTTCTCATCACAATGCTCCAGGACCTTGTCATCACCATGCTCCATTCCCTTGTCATCACAATGCTCCATGACCCCTGTCATCAAAATATTCCATGAATATTTACAGCCCAATGCTCCATGACCTTCTCATCACAATGCTCCAAGACCAATATCATCACAATGCTCCATGACAACTGTCATCACAACACTCCATGACACCTGACAACACAATGATCCGGGACCCATGTCATCACAATGCTCCATTCCCTAGTCATCACAATGCTCCATGACCACTGTCATCACAATACTCCATGAATATTTTCAGCCCAATGCTCCATGACGCTTGTTCTCACAATGATCCATGTCCTTGTCATCCCACTGCTCCATGACCCCTGTATTCACAATGCTCCGTGAAGCTTGTCATCACAGTGCTCCATGACACCTGCCATCACAATGCTCCATGCCTTTGTCATCAAAATGCTACATGACTTTCTCATTACAATACTCTATGCGCTTGTCATCACAATACTCCATTACCATTGTCATCACTATCCTCCATGAACCTTGGAATCACGTTGTTTCATGCCCTTTTCATCACAATGCTCCATGCTCCTTGAAATCAAAATGATCCATGACCCTTGTCATCACAATTCTCCATGCACTTGTCAGCACAATGCTCCCGGAACCTTGTCATCACTATGCTCCAAGCCATTGTGATCACAATGCTCCATTACCTTTGTCATCAGAATCCTCCATGACACTTGTCATCACAATGCTCCATGCCATTGTCATCACAATGGGCCAATACATATGTCATCACAATGCTCCTTGACACCTCTTTTCACAATACTGCATGACCTGGTCATCACAATGCTCCATGCCCTTGTCATCCCAATGCGCCATTCCAACTGTCATCACAATAATCCATGAAACTTATTAGACCAATGCTCCATGCCCTTGTCATCACAATGCTCCATGTCCATGTTATCACAATGTTCCAAGACCCCTGTAATCAGAATGCTCCATGCCCCTTTTCATCAGTATGCTCCAAGAGACTTGTCATCCCAAGGCTCCATGGTTTTCTCATCACAATGCTCCAGGAACTTGTCATCACAATGCTTCACGACATTGTCATGAAAATTCTCATTGGCCCTTGTCATCATAATGCTCCAAGCTGTAGTCATCACAATGCTCCATTATATTTGTCATTACAATCCTCCATTACATTTGGCATCACAATGCTCCATGCCATTGTCATTGCAATGGACCATGACATATGTCATCACAATGCTCCCTGACACCTGACTTCAGAATACTCCATGCCCTTGTCATCACAATGCTCCATGCCCTTGTCATCACAATGCACCATGTCCACTGTCATCACAATCATCTATGAAACTTTTCAGACCAATGCTCCATGCCCCTGTCATCACAGTGCTCCATGCCCTTGTCATCACAATGCTCCATGACCCCTGTCATCACAATGCCTCGTGACTCCAGTCATCACAATGCTTCATAACGTTTGTCATCACAACGGTCCATGCCCGCGTCATCACAAGGCTCTGTGTCCATTTTAACCACAATGCTCCATGAAGTTTTCATCACAATGCTCCGTGACCCTTGTCATCACAATGCTCCATGCCTTTGTCAGAACAATGCTCCATGACCTTTGTCTTCACAATGTGCCATGCACTTTTCATCACAATGATCCACAACCTTGTCATCGCTATGCTCCATAAACCTTGTAATCACAATGCTCCATGAACTTCTCATCCAAATGCTCTCTCACATGAGATATCACAATGTTCCTCCACTAGTCATCACAATCCTCCCTCACCCCTGTTATCACAATGTTCCATGACCCCTGTCATCCCAATGCTACATCCCCTTATCTGCACAATGTTCCATGACCCCTGACATCACAATGTTCCATAACCCCTGTCATCAAAATGCTCCATGACCCTTTTCATCCCAACGATCCATGACCCCTGGCATCACAATGTTCATAACCCCTGTCATCAAAATGTACCATTACACTTTTCATCAAATTGCTGCAAGACCCTGTCATCAAAATGCTCCCTGCCCTTCTCATCACAATGCACCACACTCTTATCATCAAAAAGCTCCATGACCATTGTCATCACAAAGCTCCATGGCCCTTGGCATCACAATGCTCCATGTCATTGTCATCACAATGATCCATGAACCCTCTCATCACATGGCTCCATGACCTTGTCATCACAAAGCACCATGGCACTTGTCATCACAATGCTCAATGCCCTTCCCATCACAATGCCCCATGCCCTTGTAATTACAATCCTCCATGACCCATGTATCACAGTGTTCCGTGCCCTTGTCATCACAATGCTCCATGCCCACTCTCATCACAATAATCCATGAAACATTTCAGACCAATGCTCAATGCCCTTCTCATCACAATGCTCCATTATCTCTGTCATAACAATGCTCCATGACCGCTGCCATCACAATGTTCCACGGCCTTGTCATCACAAGGCTCCATGACCCTTGTCATCACAATGCTCCAAAACCCCTGTAATCACAATGCTCCATTCACTTGTCATCACAAAACTCCATGACGCATGTCATCAGAATATTCCATGGCCTTCTCCTCACAATGATCAATGCCCTTGTCATCACAATGCTCCAAGACCCCTGTAATCACAATGCTCCATGCCCCTTATCATCAGAATGCTCCATGAGACTTGTCATCACAAGTCTCCATGGTCATCTCATCACAATGCTCCAGGAACTTGTCATCACCATGCTCCATTCCGTTGTCATCACAATTCTACATGACCCCTGTCATCACAATACTCCATGAACATTTTCAGCCCACTGCTCCATGACCTTCTCATCACAATGCTCCATGAACAATATCATCACAATGCTCCATGACCACTGTCATCACAACACTCCATGACACCTGACAACCTAATGATCTGGGACCTTTGTCATCATAATGCTCCAAGACCCCTTTAATCACAATGCCCCATGACACCTGTCATCACAATACTCCAGGAACATTTTCAGCCCAATTCTCCATGACCCTTGTCATCACAACGATCCATGCCCTTGTCATCCTAATGCTCCATGACCCCTGTATTCTCAGTGGTCCGTGACGCTTGTCATCACAGTGCTCCATGACACATGTCATCACAATGCACTTTGCTTTTCTCAGCACAATGTTCCATGCCCTTTTCATCACAATGCTCCATGACCCCTGTCATCACAATGCTCCATGACTCCAGTCATCACAATTCTTCATAACATTTGTCATCACAATGGGCGATACCCACGTCATCACAAGGCTCTGTTACCTTTGTAACCACAATGCTCCATGAACTTTTCATCACAATGCTCCGTGACCCTTGTCATCACAATGCTCCATGTCTTTGTCAAAAAAATGCTCCATGACCCTTGTCATCACAATGTGCCACGTACTTTTCATCCCAACAGTCCACAAATTTGTCATCACAATGCTCCATGAACCCTGTAATCACAATGCTCCATGCACTTCTCATCACAATGCTCCATTACCCCTGTCATCACAATGCTCCATGACAACTGCCATCACAATTTTCTATGCCCTTGTCATCACAATGCTCCAAGACCCCAGTAATCACAATGCTCCATGCCCCTCTTCATCTCAATGCTCCATGAACCCTGTCATCACAATGCATCATGCCAATCATCATAATGATTCCGGCTATTGTCAGCACAATGAAATCAAAATTCTACATGACCCCTGTCATCACAGTACTCCATGAACATTTTCCGCCCAATGCTCCATGACCCTTGTCATCAAAATGATCCATGCCCTTGTCATCCCCATGCTCCATGACCCCTGTATTCACAATGCTCCGTGACGCTTGTTATCACAGTGCTCCATGAAACTTGTCATCACAATGCTCCATGCTTTGGCAGCAAAATGCTACATGACCTTGTCATTACAATGCTCTTTGCGCATGTCATCACAATGCTCCTTTACAATTGTCATCACAATCCTCCATGAAACTTGGGATCACATTGCTTCATGCCCTTGTCATCACAATGCTCCCTGCTCCTTGAAATCAAAATGATCCATGACCTCTGTCATCACAGTGCTCCAAACCCTTGTGATCACAATGTTCCATAACACTTTTCATCACAACGCTCCATGAGGCCTGTCATCACAATACTCCATGCCCTTTTCATCACAATGCTCCATGACCTTTGTCATCACAATTCTCAATACACTTGTCATCACAATGCTCCCGGACCCTTGTAGTCAGAATGCTCCTTGAACCATGTCACGAAAAGGCTCCATGCATTCTTCATCACAAAGCCCCATGCCGTTTTCGTCACAATGCTCCATGCCATTGTCATCAAAATACTCCACAAGCTTGTCATCAGAATGTTCCATGACCCTTGTCATCACAATTCTCCATGCACTTGTCAGCACAATGCTCCCTGAAACTCGTCATCACTATGCTCCAAGCCATTGTCATCACAATGCTCCATTACCTTTGTCATCGGAATCCTCCATGACACTTGGCATCACAATTCTCCATGCCATTGTCATCACAATGGGCCAATACATATATCATCACAATGCTCCCTGACACCTCTCTTCACAATATTGCATGACCTGGTCATCACAATGCTCCATGCCCTTGTCATCACAATGCGCCATTCCAACTGTCATCACAATAATCCATGAAACTTATTAGACCAATGCTCCATGCCCTTGTCATCACAATGCTCCATGTCCACTGTCATCGCAATCATCTATGAAACTTCTCAGACCGATGCTTCATGACCCTGTCATCACAGTGCTCCATGCCCTTGTCATCACAATGCTCCAAGACCCCTGCAATCACAATGCTGCATGCGCCTTTTCATCAGAATGCTCCATGAGACTTGTCATCACAAGTCTCCATGGTCTTCTCATCACAATGCTCCAGGACCTTGTCATCACCATGCTCCATTCCCTTGTCATCACAATGCTCCATGACCCCTGTCATCACAATACTCCATGAATATTTACAGCCCAATGCTCCATGACCTTCTCATCACAATGATCCAAGACCAATATCATCACAATGCTCCATGACAACTGTCATCACAACACTCCATGACACCTGACAACACAATGATCCGGGACCCTTGTCATCACAATGCTCCATTCCCTAGTCATCACAATGCTCCATGACCACTGTCATCACAATACTCCATGAATATTTTCAGCCCAATGCTCCATGACGCTTGTCCTCACAATGATCCATGTCCTTGTCATCCCAATGCTCCATGACCCCTGTATTCACAATGCTCCGTGAAGCTTGTCATCACAGTGCTCCATGACACCTGCCATCACAATGCTCCATGCCTTTGTCATCAAAATGCTACATGACTTTCTCATTACAATACTCTATGCGCTTGTCATCACAATACTCCATTACCATTGTCATCACTATCCTCCATGAACCTTGGGATCACGTTGCTTCATGCCCTTTTCATCACAATGCTCCATGCTCTTTGAAATCAAAATGATCCATGACCCTTGTCATCACAATTCTCCATGCACTTTTCAGCACAATGCTCCCTGAACCTTGTCATCACTATGCTCCAAGCCATTGTGATCACAATGCTCCATTACCTTTGTCATCAGAATCCTCCATGACACTTGTCATCACAATGCTCCATGCCATTGTCATCACAATGGGCCAATACATATGTCATCACAATGCTCCTTGACACCTCTTTTCACAATACTGCATGACCTGGTCATCACAATGCTCCATGCCCTTGTCATCCCAATGCGCCATTCCAACTGTCATCACAATAATCCATGAAACTTATTAGACCAATGCTCCATGCCCTTGTCATCACAATGCTCCATGCCCATGTTATCACAATGTTCCAAGACCCCTGTAATCAGAATGCTCCATGCCCCTTTTCATCAGTATGCTCCATGAGACTTGTCATCACAAGGCTCCATGGTTTTCTCATCACAATGCTCCAGGACCTTGTCATCACAATGCTTCACGACATTGTCATGAAAATTCTCATTGGCCCTTGTCATCATAATGCTCCAAGCTGTAGTCATCACAATGCTCCATTATATTTGTCATTACAATCCTCCATTACATTTGGCATCACAATGCTCCATGCCATTGTCATTGCAATGGACCATGACATATGTCATCACAATGCTCCCTGACACCTGACTTCACAATACTCCATGCCCTTGTCATCACAATGCTCCATGCCCTTGTCATCACAATGCACCATGTCCACTGCCATCACAATCATCTATGAAACTTGTCAGACCAATGCTCCATGCCCCTGTCATCACAGTGCTCCATGCCCTTGTCATCACAATGCTCCATGACCCCTGTCATCACAATGCCTCGTGACTCCAGTCATCACAATGCTTCATAACATTTGTCATCACAACATTCCATGCCCGCGTCATCACAAGGCTCTGTGTCCATTTTAACCACAATGCTCCATGAAGTTTTCATCACAATGCTCCGTGACCCTTGTCATCACAATGCTCCATGCCTTTTTCAGAACAATGCTCCCTGACCTTTGTCTTCACAATGTGCCATGCACTTTTCATCACAATGATCCACAACCTTGTCATCGCTATGCTCCATAAACCTTGTAATCACAATGCTCCATGAACTTCTCATCCAAATGCTCTCTCACATGAGATATCACAATGTTCCTCCACTAGTCATCACAATCCTCCCTCACCCCTGTTATCACAATGTTCCATGACCCCTGTCATCCCAATGCTACATCCCCTTATCTGCACAATGTTCCATGACCCCTGACATCACAATGTTCCATAACCCCTGTCATCAAAATGCTCCATGACCCTTTTCATCCCAACGATCCATGACCCCTGGCATCACAATGTTCAAAACCCCTGTCATCAAAATGTACCATTACACTTTTCATCAAATTGCTGCAAGACCCTGTCATCAAAATGCTCCCTGCCCTTCTCATCACAATGCACCACACTCTTGTCATCAAAAAGCTCCATGACCATTGTCATCACAAAGCTCCATGGCCCTTGGCATCACAATGCTCCATGTCATTGTCATCACAATGCTCCATGAACCCTCTCATCACATGGCTCCATGACCTTGTCATCACAAAGCACCATGACACTTGTCATCACAATGCTCGATGCCCTTCCCATCACAATGCTCCATGCCCTTGTAATTACAATCCTCCATGACCCATGTATCACAGTGTTCCGTGCCCTTGTCATCACAATGCTCCATGCCCACTCTCATCACAATAATCCATGAAACATTTCAGACCAATGCTCAATGCCCTTCTCATCACAATGCTCCATTATCTCTGTCATAACAATGCTCCATGACCGCTGCCATCACAATGTTCCACGGCCTTGTCATCACAAGGCTCCATGACCCTTGTCATCACAATGCTCCAAAACCCCTGTAATCACAATGCTCCATTCACTTGTCATCACAAAACTCCATGACGCATGTCATCAGAATATTCCATGGCCTTCTCCTCACAATGATCAATGCCCTTGTCATCACAATGCTCCAAGACCCCTGTAATCACAATGCTCCATGCCCCTTATCATCAGAATGCTCCATGAGACTTGTCATCACAAGTCTCCATGGTCATCTCATCACAATGCTCCAGGAACTTGTCATCACCATGCTCCATTCCGTTGTCATCACAATTCTCCATGACCCCTGTCATCACAATACTCCATGAACATTTTCAGCCCACTGCTCCATGACCTTCTCATCACAATGCTCCATGAACAATATCATCACAGTGCTCCATGACCACTGTCATCACAACACTCCATGACACCTGACAACCTAATGATCTGGGACCTTTGTCATCATAATGCTCCAAGACCCCTGTAATCACAATGCCCCATGACACCTGTCATCACAATACTCCAGGAACATTTTCAGCCCAATTCTCCATGACCCTTGTCATCACAATGATCCATGCCCTTGTCATCCTAATGCTCCATGACCCCTGTATTCTCAGTGGTCCGTGACGCTTGTCATCACAGTGCTCCATGACACATGTCATCACAATGCTCTATGCCTTTCTCAGCACAATGTTCCATGCCCTTTACATCACAATGCTCCATGACCCCTGTCATCACAATGCTCCATGACTCCAGTCATCACAATTCTTCATAACATTTGTCATCACAATGGGCGATACCCACATCATCACAAGGCTCTGTTACCTTTGTAACCACAATGCTCCATGAACTTTTCATCACAATGCTCCGTGACCCTTGTCATCACAATGCTCCATGTCTTTGTCAAAAAAATGCTCCATGACCCTTGTCATCACAATGTGCCACGTACTTTTCATCCCAACAGTCCACAAATTTGTCATCACAATGCTCCATGAACCCTGTAATCACAATGCTCCATGCACTTCTCATCACAATGCTCCATTACCCCTGTCATCACAATGCTCCATGACAACTGCCATCACAATTTTCTATGCCCTTGTCATCACAATGCTCCAAGACCCCAGTAATCACAATGCTCCATGCCCCTCTTCATCTCAATGCTCCATGAACCCTGTCATCACAATGCATCATGCCAATCATCATAATGATTCCGGCTATTGTCAGCACAATGAAATCAAAATTCTACATGACCCCTGTCATCACAGTACTCCATGAACATTTTCCGCCCAATGCTCCATGACCCTTGTCATCAAAATGATCCATGCCCTTGTCATCCCCATGCTCCATGACCCCTGTATTCACAATGCTCCGTGACGCTTGTTATCACAGTGCTCCATGAAACTTGTCATCACAATGCTCCATGCTTTGGCAGCAAAATGCTACATGACCTTGTCATTACAATGCTCTTTGCGCATGTCATCACAATACTCCTTTACAATTGTCATCACAATCCTCCATGAAACTTGGGATCACATTGCTTCATGCCCTTGTCATCACAATGCTCCCTGCTCCTTGAAATCAAAATGATCCATGACCTCTGTCATCGCAGTGCTCCAAACCCTTGTGATCACAATGTTCCATAACACTTTTCATCACAACGCTCCATGAGGCCTGTCATCACAATACTCCATGCCCTTTTCATCACAATGCTCCATGACCTTTGTCATCACAATTCTCAATACACTTGTCATCACAATGCTCCCGGACCCTTGTAGTCAGAATGCTCCTTGAACCATGTCACGAAAAGGCTCCATGCATTCTTCATCACAAAGCCCCATGCCGTTTTCGTCACACTGCTCCATGCCATTGTCATCAAAATACTCCACAAGCTTGTCATCACAATGTTCCATGACCCTTGTCATCACAATTCTCCATGCACTTGTCAGCACAATGCTCCCTGAAACTTGTCATCACTATGCTCCAAGCCATTGTCATCACAATGCTCCATTACCTTTGTCATCGGAATCCTCCAAGACACTTGGCATCACAATTCTCCATGCCATTGTCATCACAATGGGCCAATACATATATCATCACAATGCTCCCTGACACCTCTCTTCACAATATTGCATGACCTGGTCATCACAATGCTCCATGCCCTTGTCATCACAATGCGCCATTCCAACTGTCATCACAATAATCCATGAAACTTATTAGACCAATGCTCCATGCCCTTGTCATCACAATGCTCCATGTCCACTGTCATCGCAATCATCTATGAAACTTCTCAGACCAATGCTTCATGACCCTGTCATCACAGTGCTCCATGCCCTTGTCATCACAATGCTCCAAGACCCCTGTAATCACAATGCTGCATGCCCCTTTTCATCAGAATGCTCCATGAGTCTTGTCATCACAAGTCTCCATGGTCTTCTCATCACAATGCTCCAGGACCTTGTCATCACCATGCTCCATTCCCTTGTCATCACAATGCTCCATGACCCCTGTCATCAAAATATTCCATGAATATTTACAGCCCAATGCTCCATGACCTTCTCATCACAATGCTCCAAGACCAATATCATCACAATGCTCCATGACAACTGTCATCACAACACTCCATGACACCTGACAACACAATGATCCGGGACCCATGTCATCACAATGCTCCATTCCCTAGTCATCACAATGCTCCATGACCACTGTCATCACAATACTCCATGAATATTTTCAGCCCAATGCTCCATGACGCTTGTTCTCACAATGATCCATGTCCTTGTCATCCCACTGCTCCATGACCCCTGTATTCACAATGCTCCGTGAAGCTTGTCATCACAGTGCTCCATGACACCTGCCATCACAATGCTCCATGCCTTTGTCATCAAAATGCTACATGACTTTCTCATTACAATACTCTATGGGCTTGTCATCACAATACTCCATTACCATTGTCATCACTATCCTCCTTGAACCTTGGAATCACGTTGTTTCATGCCCTTTTCATCACAATGCTCCATGCTCCTTGAAATCAAAATGATCCATGACCCTTGTCATCACAATTCTCCATGCACTTGTCAGCACAATGCTCCCGGAACCTTGTCATCACTATGCTCCAAGCCATTGTGATCACAATGCTCCATTACCTTTGTCATCAGAATCCTCCATGACACTTGTCATCACAATGCTCCATGCCATTGTCATCACAATGGGCCAATACATATG
This sequence comes from Mesoplodon mirus, assembly GCF_964341445.2. Lineage (NCBI taxonomy): Eukaryota > Metazoa > Chordata > Mammalia > Artiodactyla > Ziphiidae > Mesoplodon > Mesoplodon mirus. The sequence continues at coordinate 56,335 of NW_028295152.1, read as the reverse complement.
TCATCACAATGCTCCTTGACACCTCTTTTCACAATACTGCATGACCTGGTCATCACAATGCTCCATGCCCTTGTCATCCCAATGCGCCATTCCAACTGTCATCACAATAATCCATGAAACTTATTAGACCAATGCTCCATGCCCTTGTCATCACAATGCTCCATGTCCATGTTATCACAATGTTCCAAGACCCCTGTAATCAGAATGCTCCATGCCCCTTTTCATCAGTATGCTCCAAGAGACTTGTCATCCCAAGGCTCCATGGTTTTCTCATCACAATGCTCCAGGAACTTGTCATCACAATGCTTCACGACATTGTCATGAAAATTCTCATTGGCCCTTGTCATCATAATGCTCCAAGCTGTAGTCATCACAATGCTCCATTATATTTGTCATTACAATCCTCCATTACATTTGGCATCACAATGCTCCATGCCATTGTCATTGCAATGGACCATGACATATGTCATCACAATGCTCCCTGACACCTGACTTCAGAATACTCCATGCCCTTGTCATCACAATGCTCCATGCCCTTGTCATCACAATGCACCATGTCCACTGTCATCACAATCATCTATGAAACTTTTCAGACCAATGCTCCATGCCCCTGTCATCACAGTGCTCCATGCCCTTGTCATCACAATGCTCCATGACCCCTGTCATCACAATGCCTCGTGACTCCAGTCATCACAATGCTTCATAACGTTTGTCATCACAACGGTCCATGCCCGCGTCATCACAAGGCTCTGTGTCCATTTTAACCACAATGCTCCATGAAGTTTTCATCACAATGCTCCGTGACCCTTGTCATCACAATGCTCCATGCCTTTGTCAGAACAATGCTCCATGACCTTTGTCTTCACAATGTGCCATGCACTTTTCATCACAATGATCCACAACCTTGTCATCGCTATGCTCCATAAACCTTGTAATCACAATGCTCCATGAACTTCTCATCCAAATGCTCTCTCACATGAGATATCACAATGTTCCTCCACTAGTCATCACAATCCTCCCTCACCCCTGTTATCACAATGTTCCATGACCCCTGTCATCCCAATGCTACATCCCCTTATCTGCACAATGTTCCATGACCCCTGACATCACAATGTTCCATAACCCCTGTCATCAAAATGCTCCATGACCCTTTTCATCCCAACGATCCATGACCCCTGGCATCACAATGTTCATAACCCCTGTCATCAAAATGTACCATTACACTTTTCATCAAATTGCTGCAAGACCCTGTCATCAAAATGCTCCCTGCCCTTCTCATCACAATGCACCACACTCTTATCATCAAAAAGCTCCATGACCATTGTCATCACAAAGCTCCATGGCCCTTGGCATCACAATGCTCCATGTCATTGTCATCACAATGATCCATGAACCCTCTCATCACATGGCTCCATGACCTTGTCATCACAAAGCACCATGGCACTTGTCATCACAATGCTCAATGCCCTTCCCATCACAATGCCCCATGCCCTTGTAATTACAATCCTCCATGACCCATGTATCACAGTGTTCCGTGCCCTTGTCATCACAATGCTCCATGCCCACTCTCATCACAATAATCCATGAAACATTTCAGACCAATGCTCAATGCCCTTCTCATCACAATGCTCCATTATCTCTGTCATAACAATGCTCCATGACCGCTGCCATCACAATGTTCCACGGCCTTGTCATCACAAGGCTCCATGACCCTTGTCATCACAATGCTCCAAAACCCCTGTAATCACAATGCTCCATTCACTTGTCATCACAAAACTCCATGACGCATGTCATCAGAATATTCCATGGCCTTCTCCTCACAATGATCAATGCCCTTGTCATCACAATGCTCCAAGACCCCTGTAATCACAATGCTCCATGCCCCTTATCATCAGAATGCTCCATGAGACTTGTCATCACAAGTCTCCATGGTCATCTCATCACAATGCTCCAGGAACTTGTCATCACCATGCTCCATTCCGTTGTCATCACAATTCTACATGACCCCTGTCATCACAATACTCCATGAACATTTTCAGCCCACTGCTCCATGACCTTCTCATCACAATGCTCCATGAACAATATCATCACAATGCTCCATGACCACTGTCATCACAACACTCCATGACACCTGACAACCTAATGATCTGGGACCTTTGTCATCATAATGCTCCAAGACCCCTTTAATCACAATGCCCCATGACACCTGTCATCACAATACTCCAGGAACATTTTCAGCCCAATTCTCCATGACCCTTGTCATCACAACGATCCATGCCCTTGTCATCCTAATGCTCCATGACCCCTGTATTCTCAGTGGTCCGTGACGCTTGTCATCACAGTGCTCCATGACACATGTCATCACAATGCACTTTGCTTTTCTCAGCACAATGTTCCATGCCCTTTTCATCACAATGCTCCATGACCCCTGTCATCACAATGCTCCATGACTCCAGTCATCACAATTCTTCATAACATTTGTCATCACAATGGGCGATACCCACGTCATCACAAGGCTCTGTTACCTTTGTAACCACAATGCTCCATGAACTTTTCATCACAATGCTCCGTGACCCTTGTCATCACAATGCTCCATGTCTTTGTCAAAAAAATGCTCCATGACCCTTGTCATCACAATGTGCCACGTACTTTTCATCCCAACAGTCCACAAATTTGTCATCACAATGCTCCATGAACCCTGTAATCACAATGCTCCATGCACTTCTCATCACAATGCTCCATTACCCCTGTCATCACAATGCTCCATGACAACTGCCATCACAATTTTCTATGCCCTTGTCATCACAATGCTCCAAGACCCCAGTAATCACAATGCTCCATGCCCCTCTTCATCTCAATGCTCCATGAACCCTGTCATCACAATGCATCATGCCAATCATCATAATGATTCCGGCTATTGTCAGCACAATGAAATCAAAATTCTACATGACCCCTGTCATCACAGTACTCCATGAACATTTTCCGCCCAATGCTCCATGACCCTTGTCATCAAAATGATCCATGCCCTTGTCATCCCCATGCTCCATGACCCCTGTATTCACAATGCTCCGTGACGCTTGTTATCACAGTGCTCCATGAAACTTGTCATCACAATGCTCCATGCTTTGGCAGCAAAATGCTACATGACCTTGTCATTACAATGCTCTTTGCGCATGTCATCACAATGCTCCTTTACAATTGTCATCACAATCCTCCATGAAACTTGGGATCACATTGCTTCATGCCCTTGTCATCACAATGCTCCCTGCTCCTTGAAATCAAAATGATCCATGACCTCTGTCATCGCAGTGCTCCAAACCCTTGTGATCACAATGTTCCATAACACTTTTCATCACAACGCTCCATGAGGCCTGTCATCACAATACTCCATGCCCTTTTCATCACAATGCTCCATGACCTTTGTCATCACAATTCTCAATACACTTGTCATCACAATGCTCCCGGACCCTTGTAGTCAGAATGCTCCTTGAACCATGTCACGAAAAGGCTCCATGCATTCTTCATCACAAAGCCCCATGCCGTTTTCGTCACAATGCTCCATGCCATTGTCATCAAAATACTCCACAAGCTTGTCATCACAATGTTCCATGACCCTTGTCATCACAATTCTCCATGCACTTGTCAGCACAATGCTCCCTGAAACTTGTCATCACTATGCTCCAAGCCATTGTCATCACAATGCTCCATTACCTTTGTCATCGGAATCCTCCATGACACTTGGCATCACAATTCTCCATGCCATTGTCATCACAATGGGCCAATACATATATCATCACAATGCTCCCTGACACCTCTCTTCACAATATTGCATGACCTGGTCATCACAATGCTCCATGCCCTTGTCATCACAATGCGCCATTCCAACTGTCATCACAATAATCCATGAAACTTATTAGACCAATGCTCCATGCCCTTGTCATCACAATGCTCCATGTCCACTGTCATCGCAATCATCTATGAAACTTCTCAGACCGATGCTTCATGACCCTGTCATCACAGTGCTCCATGCCCTTGTCATCACAATGCTCCAAGACCCCTGCAATCACAATGCTGCATGCGCCTTTTCATCAGAATGCTCCATGAGACTTGTCATCACAATTCTCCATGGTCTTCTCATCACAATGCTCCAGGACCTTGTCATCACCATGCTCCATTCCCTTGTCATCACAATGCTCCATGACCCCTGTCATCACAATACTCCATGAATATTTACAGCCCAATGCTCCATGACCTTCTCATCACAATGCTCCAAGACCAATATCATCACAATGCTCCATGACAACTGTCATCACAACACTCCATGACACCTGACAACACAATGACCCGGGACCCTTGTCATCACAATGCTCCATTCCCTAGTCATCACAATGCTCCATGACCACTGTCATCACAATACTCCATGAATATTTTCAGCCCAATGCTCCATGACGCTTGTCCTCAAAATGATCCATGTCCTTGTCATCCCAATGCTCCATGACCACTGTATTCACAATGCTCCGTGAAGCTTGTCATCACAGTGCTCCATGACACCTGCCATCACAATGCTCCATGCCTTTGTCATCAAAATGCTACATGACTTTCTCATTACAATACTCTATGCGCTTGTCATCACAATACTCCATTACCATTGTCATCACTATCCTCCATGAACCTTGGGATCACGTTGCTTCATGCCCTTTTCATCACAATGCTCCATGCTCTTTGTAATCAAAATGATCCATGACCCTTGTCATCACAATTCTCCATGCACTTTTCAGCACAATGCTCCCTGAACCTTGTCATCACTATGCTCCAAGCCATTGTGATCACAATGCTCCATTACCTTTGTCATCAGAATCCTCCATGACACTTGTCATCACAATGCTCCATGCCATTGTCATCACAATGGGCCAATACATATGTCATCACAATGCTCCTTGACACCTCTTTTCACAATACTGCATGACCTGGTCATCACAATGCTCCATGCCCTTGTCATCCCAATGCGCCATTCCAACTGTCATCACAATAATCCATGAAACTTATTAGACCAATGCTCCATGCCCTTGTCATCACAATGCTCCATGCCCATGTTATCACAATGTTCCAAGACCCCTGTAATCAGAATGCTCCATGCCCCTTTTCATCAGTATGCTCCATGAGACTTGTCATCACAAGGCTCCATGGTTTTCTCATCACAATGCTCCAGGACCTTGTCATCACAATGCTTCACGACATTGTCATGAAAATTCTCATTGGCCCTTGTCATCATAATGCTCCAAGCTGTAGTCATCACAATGCTCCATTATATTTGTCATTACAATCCTCCATTACATTTGGCATCACAATGCTCCATGCCATTGTCATTGCAATGGACCATGACATATGTCATCACAATGCTCCCTGACACCTGACTTCACAATACTCCATGCCCTTGTCATCACAATGCACCATGTCCACTGTCATCACAATCATCTATGAAACTTGTCAGACCAATGCTCCATGCCCCTGTCATCACAGTGCTCCATGCCCTTGTCATCACAATGCTCCATGACCCCTGTCATCACAATGCCTCGTGACTCCAGTCATCACAATGCTTCATAACGTTTGTCATCACAACGGTCCATGCCCGCGTCATCACAAGGCTCTGTGTCCATTTTAACCACAATGCTCCATGAACTTTTCATCACAATGCTCCGTGACCCTTGTCATCACAATGCTCCATGCCTTTGTCAGAACAGTGCTCCATGACCTTTGTCTTCACAATGTGCCATGCACTTTTCATCACAATGATCCACAACCTTGTCATCGCTATGCTCCATAAACCTTGTAATCACAATGCTCCATGAACTTCTCATCCAAATGCTCTCTCACATGAGATATCACAATGTTCCTCCACTAGTCATCACAATCCTCCCTCACCCCTGTTATCACAATGTTCCATGACCCCTGTCATCCCAATGCTACATCCCCTTATCTGCACAATGTTCCATGACCCCTGACATCACAATGTTCCATAACCCCTGTCATCAAAATGCTCCATGACCCTTTTCATCCCAAAGATCCATGACCCCTGGCATCACAATGTTCATAACCCCTGTCATCAAAATGTACCATTACACTTTTCATCAAATTGCTGCAAGACCCTGTCATCAAAATGCTCCCTGCCCTTCTCATCACAATGCACCACACTCTTGTCATCAAAAAGCTCCATGACCATTGTCATCACAAAGCTCCATGGCCCTTGGCATCACAATGCTCCATGTCATTGTCATCACAATGCTCCATGAACCCTCTCATCACATGGCTCCATGGCCTTGTCATCACAAAGCACCATGACACTTGTCATCACAATGCTCGATGCCCTTCCCATCACAATGCTCCATGCCCTTGTAATTACAATCCTCCATGACCCATGTATCACAGTGTTCCGTGCCCTTGTCATCACAATGCTCCATGCCCACTCTCATCACAATAATCCATGAAACATTTCAGACCAATGCTCAATGCCCTTCTCATCACAATGCTCCATTATCTCTGTCATAACAATGCTCCATGACCGCTGCCATCACAATGTTCCACGGCCTTGTCATCACAAGGCTCCATGACCCTTGTCATCACAATGCTCCAAAACCCCTGTAATCACAATGCTCCATTCACTTGTCATCACAAAACTCCATGACACATGTCATCAGAATATTCCATGGCCTTCTCCTCACAATGATCAATGCCCTTGTCATCACAATGCTCCAAGACCCCTGTAATCACAATGCTCCATGCCCCTTATCATCAGAATGCTCCATGAGACTTGTCATCACAAGTCTCCATGGTCATCTCATCACAATGCTCCAGGAACTTGTCATCACCATGCTCCATTCCGTTGTCATCACAATTCTCCATGACCCCTGTCATCACAATACTCCATGAACATTTTCAGCCCACTGCTCCATGACCTTCTCATCACAATGCTCCATGAACAATATCATCACAATGCTCCATGACCACTGTCATCACAACACTCCATGACACCTGACAACCTAATGATCTGGGACCTTTGTCATCATAATGCTCCAAGACCCCTGTAATCACAATGCCCCATGACACCTGTCATCACAATACTCCAGGAACATTTTCAGCCCAATTCTCCATGACCCTTGTCATCACAACGATCCATGCCCTTGTCATCCTAATGCTCCATGACCCCTGTATTCTCAGTGGTCCGTGACGCTTGTCATCACAGTGCTCCATGACACACGTCATCACAATGCTCTATGCCTTTCTCAGCACAATGTTCCATGCCCTTTTCATCACAATGCTCCATGACCCCTGTCATCACAATGCTCCATGACTCCAGTCATCACAATTCTTCATAACATTTGTCATCACAATGGGCGATACCCACGTCATCACAAGGCTCTGTTACCTTTGTAACCACAATGCTCCATGAACTTTTCATCACAATGCTCCGTGACCCTTGTCATCACAATGCTCCATGTCTTTGTCAAAAAAATGCTCCATGACCCTTGTCATCACAATGTGCCACGTACTTTTCATCCCAACAGTCCACAAATTTGTCATCACAATGCTCCATGAACCCTGTAATCACAATGCTCCATGCACTTCTCATCACAATGCTCCATTACCCCTGTCATCACAATGCTCCATGACAACTGCCATCACAATTTTCTATGCCCTTGTCATCACAATGCTCCAAGACCCCAGTAATCACAATGCTCCATGCCCCTCTTCATCTCAATGCTCCATGAACCCTGTCATCACAATGCATCATGCCAATCATCATAATGATTCCGGCTATTGTCAGCACAATGAAATCAAAATTCTACATGACCCCTGTCATCACAGTACTCCATGAACATTTTCCGCCCAATGCTCCATGACCCTTGTCATCAAAATGATCCATGCCCTTGTCATCCCAATGCTCCATGACCCCAGTATTCACAATGCTCCGTGACGCTTGTTATCACAGTGCTCCATGAAACTTGTCATCACAATGCTCCATGCTTTGGCAGCAAAATGCTACATGACCTTGTCATTACAATGCTCTTTGCGCATGTCATCACAATACTCCTTTACAATTGTCATCACAATCCTCCATGAAACTTGGGATCACATTGCTTCATGCCCTTGTCATCACAATGCTCCCTGCTCCTTGAAATCAAAATGATCCATGACCTCTGTCATCGCAGTGCTCCAAACCCTTGTGATCACAATGTTCCATAACACTTTTCATCACAACGCTCCATGAGGCCTGTCATCACAATACTCCATGCCCTTTTCATCACAATGCTCCATGACCTTTGTCATCACAATTCTCAATACACTTGTCATCACAATGCTCCCGGACCCTTGTAGTCAGAATGCTCCTTGAACCATGTCACGAAAAGGCTCCATGCATTCTTCATCACAAAGCCCCATGCCGTTTTCATCACAATGCTCCATGCCATTGTCATCAAAATACTCCACAAGCTTGTCATCACAATGTTCCATGACCCTTGTCATCACAATTCTCCATGCACTTGTCAGCACAATGCTCCCTGAAACTTGTCATCACTATGCTCCAAGCCATTGTCATCACAATGCTCCATTACCTTTGTCATCGGAATCCTCCATGACACTTGGCATCACAATTCTCCATGCCATTGTCATCACAATGGGCCAATACATATATCATCACAATGCTCCCTGACACCTCTCTTCACAATATTGCATGACCTGGTCATCACAATGCTCCATGCCCTTGTCATCACAATGCACCATTCCAACTGTCATCACAATAATCCATGAAACTTATTAGACCAATGCTCCATGCCCTTGTCATCACAATGCTCCATGAACACTGTCATCGCAATCATCTATGAAACTTCTCAGACCGATGCTTCATGACCCTGTCATCACAGTGCTCCATGCCCTTGTCATCACAATGCTCCAAGACCCCTGTAATCACAATGCTGCATGCCCCTTTTCATCAGAATGCTCCATGAGACTTGTCATCACAAGTCTCCATGGTCTTCTCATCACAATGCTCCAGGACCTTGTCATCACCATGCTCCATTCCCTTGTCATCACAATGCTCCATGACCCCTGTCATCACAATACTCCATGAATATTTACAGCCCAATGCTCCATGACCTTCTCATCACAATGCTCCAAGACCAATATCATCACAATGCTCCATGACAACTGTCATCACAACACTCCATGACACCTGACAACACAATGATCCGGGACCCTTGTCATCACAATGCTCCATTCCCTAGTCATCACAATGCTCCATGACCACTGTCATCACAATACTCCATGAATATTTTCAGCCCAATGCTCCATGACGCTTGTCCTCACAATGATCCATGTCCTTGTCATCCCAATGCTCCATGACCCCTGTATTCACAATGCTCCGTGAAGCTTGTCATCACAGTGCTCCATGACACCTGCCATCACAATGCTCCATGCCTTTGTCATCAAAATGCTACATGACTTTCTCATTACAATACTCTATGCGCTTGTCATCACAATACTCCATTACCATTGTCATCACTATCCTCCATGAACCTTGGGATCACATTGCTTCATGCCCTTTTCATCACAATGCTCCATGCTCTTTGAAATCAAAATGATCCATGACCCTTGTCATCACAATTCTCCATGCACTTGTCAGCACAATGCTCCCTGAACTTTGTCATCACTATGCTCCAAGCCATTGTGATCACAATGCTCCATTACCTTTGTCATCAGAATCCTCCATGACACTTGTCATCACAATGCTCCATGCCATTGTCATCACAATGGGCCAATACATATGTCATCACAATGCTCCTTGACACCTCTTTTTACAATACTGCATGACCTGGTCATCACAATGCTCCATGCCCTTGTCATCCCAATGCGCCATTCCAACTGTCATCACAATAATCCATGAAACTTATTAGACCAGTGCTCCATGCCCTTGTCATCACAATGCTCCATGCCCATGTTATCACAATGTTCCAAGACCCCTGTAATCAGAATGCTCCATGCCCCTTTTCATCAGTATGCTCCATGAGACTTGTCATCCCAAGGCTCCATGGTTTTCTCATCACAATGCTCCAGGACCTTGTCATCACAATGCTTCACGACATTGTCATGAAAATTCTCATTGGCCCTTGTCATCATAATGCTCCAAGCTGTAGTCATCACAATGCTCCATTTGTCATTACAATCCTCCATTACATTTGGCATCACAATGCTCCATGCCATTGTCATTGCAGTGGACCATGACATATGTCATCACAATGCTCCCTGACACCTGACTTCACAATACTCCATGCCCTTGTCATCACAATGCTCCATGCCCTTGTCATCACAATGCACCATGTCCACTGTCATCACAATCATCTATGAAACTTGTCAGACCAATGCTCCATGCCCCTGTCATCACAGTGCTCCATGCCCTTGTCATCACAATGCTCCATGACCCCTGTCATCACAATGCCTCGTGACTCCAGTCATCACAATGCTTCATAACGTTTGTCATCACAACGGTCCATGCCCGCGTCATCACAAGGCTCTGTGTCCATTTTAACCACAATGCTCCATGAACTTTTCATCACAATGCTCCGTGACCCTTGTCATCACAATGCTCCATGCCTTTGTCAGAACAGTGCTCCATGACCTTTGTCTTCACAATGTGCCATGCACTTTTCATCACAATGATCCACAACCTTGTCATCGCTATGCTCCATAAACCTTGTAATCACAATGCTCCATGAACTTCTCATCCAAATGCTCTCTCACATGAGATATCACAATGTTCCTCCACTAGTCATCACAATCCTCCCTCACCCCTGTTATCACAATGTTCCATGACCCCTGTCATCCCAATGCTACATCCCCTTATCTGCACAATGTTCCATGACCCCTGACATCACAATGTTCCATAACCCCTGTCATCAAAATGCTCCATGACCCTTTTCATCCCAACGATCCATGACCCCTGGCATCACAATGTTCATAACCCCTGTCATCAAAATGTACCATTACACTTTTCATCAAATTGCTGCAAGACCCTGTCATCAAAATGCTCCCTGCCCTTCTCATCACAATGCACCACACTCTTGTCATCAAAAAGCTCCATGACCATTGTCATCACAAAGCTCCATGGCCCTTGGCATCACAATGCTCCATGTCATTGTCATCACAATGCTCCATGAACCCTCTCATCACATGGCTCCATGGCCTTGTCATCACAAAGCACCATGACACTTGTCATCACAATGCTCGATGCCCTTCCCATCACAATGCTCCATGCCCTTGTAATTACAATCCTCCATGACCCATGTATCACAGTGTTCCGTGCCCTTGTCATCACAATGCTCCATGCCCACTCTCATCACAATAATCCATGAAACATTTCAGACCAATGCTCAATGCCCTTCTCATCACAATGCTCCATTATCTCTGTCATAACAATGCTCCATGACCACTGCCATCACAATGTTCCACGGCCTTGTCATCACAAGGCTCCATGACCCTTGTCATCACAATGCTCCAAAACCCCTGTAATCACAATGCTCCATTCACTTGTCATCACAAAACTCCATGACGCATGTCATCAGAATATTCCATGGCCTTCTCCTCACAATGATCAATGCCCTTGTCATCACAATGCTCCAAGACCCCTGTAATCACAATGCTCCATGCCCCTTATCATCAGAATGCTCCATGAGACTTGTCATCACAAGTCTCCATGGTCATCTCATCACAATGCTCCAGGAACTTGTCATCACCATGCTCCATTCCGTTGTCATCACAATTCTCCATGACCCCTGTCATCACAATACTCCATGAACATTTTCAGCCCACTGCTCCATGACCTTCTCATCACAATGCTCCATGAACAATATCATCACAATGCTCCATGACCACTGTCATCACAACACTCCATGACACCTGACAACCTAATGATCTGGGACCTTTGTCATCATAATGCTCCAAGACCCCTGTAATCACAATGCCCCATGACACCTGTCATCACAATACTCCAGGAACATTTTCAGCCCAATTCTCCATGACCCTTGTCATCACAACGATCCATGCCCTTGTCATCCTAATGCTCCATGACCCCTGTATTCTCAGTGGTCCGTGACGCTTGTCATCACAGTGCTCCATGACACACGTCATCACAATGCTCTATGCCTTTCTCAGCACAATGTTCCATGCCCTTTTCATCACAATGCTCCATGACCCCTGTCATCACAATGCTCCATGACTCCAGTCATCACAATTCTTCATAACATTTGTCATCACAATGGGCGATACCCACGTCATCACAAGGCTCTGTTACCTTTGTAACCACAATGCTCCATGAACTTTTCATCACAATGCTCCGTGACCCTTGTCATCACAATGCTCCATGTCTTTGTCAAAAAAATGCTCCATGACCCTTGTCATCACAATGTGCCACGTACTTTTCATCCCAACAGTCCACAAATTTGTCATCACAATGCTCCATGAACCCTGTAATCACAATGCTCCATGCACTTCTCATCACAATGCTCCATTACCCCTGTCATCACAATGCTCCATGACACCTGCCATCACAATTTTCTATGCCCTTGTCATCACAATGCTCCAAGACCCCAGTAATCACAATGCTCCATGCCCCTCTTCATCTCAATGCTCCATGAACCCTGTCATCACAATGCATCATGCCAATCATCATAATGATTCCGGCTATTGTCAGCACAATGAAATCAAAATTCTACATGACCCCTGTCATCACAGTACTCCATGAACATTTTCCGCCCAATGCTCCATGACCCTTGTCATCAAAATGATCCATGCCCTTGTCATCCCAATGCTCCATGAACCCTGTATTCACAATGCTCCGTGACGCTTGTTATCACAGTGCTCCATGAAACTTGTCATCACAATGCTCCATGCTTTGGCAGCAAAATGCTACATGACCTTGTCATTACAATGCTCTTTGCGCATGTCATCACAATACTCCTTTACAATTGTCATCACAATCCTCCATGAAACTTGGGATCACATTGCTTCATGCCCTTGTCATCACAATGCTCCCTGCTCCTTGAAATCAAAATGATCCATGACCTCTGTCATCGCAGTGCTCCAAACCCTTGTGATCACAATGTTCCATAACACTTTTCATCACAACGCTCCATGAGGCCTGTCATCACAATACTCCATGCCCTTTTCATCACAATGCTCCATGAACTTTGTCATCACAATTCTCAATACACTTGTCATCACAATGCTCCCGGACCCTTGTAGTCAGAATGCTCCTTGAACCATGTCACGAAAAGGCTCCATGCATTCTTCATCACAAAGCCCCATGCCGTTTTCATCACAATGCTCCATGCCATTGTCATCAAAATACTCCACAAGCTTGTCATCACAATGTTCCATGACCCTTGTCATCACAATTCTCCATGCACTTGTCAGCACAATGCTCCCTGAAACTTGTCATCAGTATGCTCCAAGCCATTGTCATCACAATGCTCCATTACCTTTGTCATCGGAATCCTCCATGACACTTGGCATCACAATTCTCCATGCCATTGTCATCACAATGGGCCAATACATATATCATCACAATGCTCCCTGACACCTCTCTTCACAATATTGCATGACCTGGTCATCACAATGCTCCATGCCCTTGTCATCACAATGCGCCATTCCAACTGTCATCACAATAATCCATGAAACTTATTAGACCAATGCTCCATGCCCTTGTCATCACAATGCTCCATGAACACTGTCATCGCAATCATCTATGAAACTTCTCAGACCGATGCTTCATGACCCTGTCATCACAGTGCTCCATGCCCTTGTCATCACAATGCTCCAAGACCCCTGTAATCACAATGCTGCATGCCCCTTTTCATCAGAATGCTCCATGAGACTTGTCATCACAAGTCTCCATGGTCTTCTCATCACAATGCTCCAGGACCTTGTCATCACCATGCTCCATTCCCTTGTCATCACAATGCTCCATGACCCCTGTCATCACAATACTCCATGAATATTTACAGCCCAATGCTCCATGACCTTCTCATCACAATGCTCCAAGACCAATATCATCACAATGCTCCATGACAACTGTCATCACAACACTCCATGACACCTGACAACACAATGATCCGGGACCCTTGTCATCACAATGCTCCATTCCCTAGTCATCACAATGCTCCATGACCACTGTCATCACAATACTCCATGAATATTTTCAGCCCAATGCTCCATGACGCTTGTCCTCACAATGATCCATGTCCTTGTCATCCCAATGCTCCATGACCCCTGTATTCACAATGCTCCGTGAAGCTTGTCATCACAGTGCTCCATGACACCTGCCATCACAATGCTCCATGCCTTTGTCATCAAAATGCTACATGACTTTCTCATTACAATACTCTATGCGCTTGTCATCACAATACTCCATTACCATTGTCATCACTATCCTCCATGAACCTTGGGATCACATTGCTTCATGCCCTTTTCATCACAATGCTCCATGCTCTTTGAAATCAAAATGATCCATGACCCTTGTCATCACAATTCTCCATGCACTTGTCAGCACAATGCTCCCTGAACTTTGTCATCACTATGCTCCAAGCCATTGTGATCACAATGCTCCATTACCTTTGTCATCAGAATCCTCCATGACACTTGTCATCACAATGCTCCATGCCATTGTCATCACAATGGGCCAATACATATGTCATCACAATGCTCCTTGACACCTCTTTTCACAATACTGCATGACCTGGTCATCACAATGCTCCATGCCCTTGTCATCCCAATGCGCCATTCCAACTGTCATCACAATAATCCATGAAACTTATTAGACCAATGCTCCATGCCCTTGTCATCACAATGCTCCATGCCCATGTTATCACAATGTTCCAAGACCCCTGTAATCAGAATGCTCCATGCCCCTTTTCATCAGTATGCTCCATGAGACTTGTCATCCCAAGGCTCCATGGTTTTCTCATCACAATGCTCCAGGACCTTGTCATCACAATGCTTCACGACATTGTCATGAAAATTCTCATTGGCCCTTGTCATCATAATGCTCCAAGCTGTAGTCATCACAATGCTCCATTTGTCATTACAATCCTCCATTACATTTGGCATCACAATGCTCCATGCCATTGTCATTGCAGTGGACCATGACATATGTCATCACAATGCTCCCTGACACCTGACTTCACAATACTCCATGCCCTTGTCATCACAATGCTCCATGCCCTTGTCATCACAATGCACCATGTCCACTGTCATCACAATCATCTATGAAACTTGTCAGACCAATGCTCCATGCCCCTGTCATCACAGTGCTCCATGCCCTTGTCATCACAATGCTCCATGACCCCTGTCATCACAATGCCTCGTGACTCCAGTCATCACAATGCTTCATAACGTTTGTCATCACAACGGTCCATGCCCGCGTCATCACAAGGCTCTGTGTCCATTTTAACCACAATGCTCCATGAACTTTTCATCACAATGCTCCGTGACCCTTGTCATCACAATGCTCCATGCCTTTGTCAGAACAGTGCTCCATGACCTTTGTCTTCACAATGTGCCATGCACTTTTCATCACAATGATCCACAACCTTGTCATCGCTATGCTCCATAAACCTTGTAATCACAATGCTCCATGAACTTCTCATCCAAATGCTCTCTCACATGAGATATCACAATGTTCCTCCACTAGTCATCACAATCCTCCCTCACCCCTGTTATCACAATGTTCCATGACCCCTGTCATCCCAATGCTACATCCCCTTATCTGCACAATGTTCCATGACCCCTGACATCACAATGTTCCATAACCCCTGTCATCAAAATGCTCCATGACCCTTTTCATCCCAACGATCCATGACCCCTGGCATCACAATGTTCATAACCCCTGTCATCAAAATGTACCATTACACTTTTCATCAAATTGCTGCAAGACCCTGTCATCAAAATGCTCCCTGCCCTTCTCATCACAATGCACCACACTCTTGTCATCAAAAAGCTCCATGACCATTGTCATCACAAAGCTCCATGGCCCTTGGCATCACAATGCTCCATGTCATTGTCATCACAATGCTCCATGAACCCTCTCATCACATGGCTCCATGGCCTTGTCATCACAAAGCACCATGACACTTGTCATCACAATGCTCGATGCCCTTCCCATCACAATGCTCCATGCCCTTGTAATTACAATCCTCCATGACCCATGTATCACAGTGTTCCGTGCCCTTGTCATCACAATGCTCCATGCCCACTCTCATCACAATAATCCATGAAACATTTCAGACCAATGCTCAATGCCCTTCTCATCACAATGCTCCATTATCTCTGTCATAACAATGCTCCATGACCGCTGCCATCACAATGTTCCACGGCCTTGTCATCACAAGGCTCCATGACCCTTGTCATCACAATGCTCCAAAACCCCTGTAATCACAATGCTCCATTCACTTGTCATCACAAAACTCCATGACGCATGTCATCAGAATATTCCATGGCCTTCTCCTCACAATGATCAATGCCCTTGTCATCACAATGCTCCAAGACCCCTGTAATCACAATGCTCCATGCCCCTTATCATCAGAATGCTCCATGAGACTTGTCATCACAAGTCTCCATGGTCATCTCATCACAATGCTCCAGGAACTTGTCATCACCATGCTCCATTCCGTTGTCATCACAATTCTCCATGACCCCTGTCATCACAATACTCCATGAACATTTTCAGCCCACTGCTCCATGACCTTCTCATCACAATGCTCCATGAACAATATCATCACAATGCTCCATGACCACTGTCATCACAACACTCCATGACACCTGACAACCTAATGATCTGGGACCTTTGTCATCATAATGCTCCAAGACCCCTGTAATCACAATGCCCCATGACACCTGTCATCACAATACTCCAGGAACATTTTCAGCCCAATTCTCCATGACCCTTGTCATCACAACGATCCATGCCCTTGTCATCCTAATGCTCCATGACCCCTGTATTCTCAGTGGTCCGTGACGCTTGTCATCACAGTGCTCCATGACACACGTCATCACAATGCTCTATGCCTTTCTCAGCACAATGTTCCATGCCCTTTTCATCACAATGCTCCATGACCCCTGTCATCACAATGCTCCATGACTCCAGTCATCACAATTCTTCATAACATTTGTCATCACAATGGGCGATACCCACGTCATCACAAGGCTCTGTTACCTTTGTAACCACAATGCTCCATGAACTTTTCATCACAATGCTCCGTGACCCTTGTCATCACAATGCTCCATGTCTTTGTCAAAAAAATGCTCCATGACCCTTGTCATCACAATGTGCCACGTACTTTTCATCCCAACAGTCCACAAATTTGTCATCACAATGCTCCATGAACCCTGTAATCACAATGCTCCATGCACTTCTCATCACAATGCTCCATTACCCCTGTCATCACAATGCTCCATGACACCTGCCATCACAATTTTCTATGCCCTTGTCATCACAATGCTCCAAGACCCCAGTAATCACAATGCTCCATGCCCCTCTTCATCTCAATGCTCCATGAACCCTGTCATCACAATGCATCATGCCAATCATCATAATGATTCTGGCTATTGTCAGCACAATGAAATCAAAATTCTACATGACCCCTGTCATCACAGTACTCCATGAACATTTTCCGCCCAATGCTCCATGACCCTTGTCATCAAAATGATCCATGCCCTTGTCATCCCAATGCTCCATGACCCCTGTATTCACAATGCTCCGTGACGCTTGTTATCACAGTGCTCCATGAAACTTGTCATCACAATGCTCCATGCTTTGGCAGCAAAATGCTACATGACCTTGTCATTACAATGCTCTTTGCGCATGTCATCACAATACTCCTTTACAATTGTCATCACAATCCTCCATGAAACTTGGGATCACATTGCTTCATGCCCTTGTCATCACAATGCTCCCTGCTCCTTGAAATCAAAATGATCCATGACCTCTGTCATCGCAGTGCTCCAAACCCTTGTGATCACAATGTTCCATAACACTTTTCATCACAACGCTCCATGAGGCCTGTCATCACAATACTCCATGCCCTTTTCATCACAATGCTCCATGAACTTTGTCATCACAATTCTCAATACACTTGTCATCACAATGCTCCCGGACCCTTGTAGTCAGAATGCTCCTTGAACCATGTCACGAAAAGGCTCCATGCATTCTTCATCACAAAGCCCCATGCCGTTTTCGTCACAATGCTCCATGCCATTGTCATCAAAATACTCCACAAGCTTGTCATCACAATGTTCCATGACCCTTGTCATCACAATTCTCCATGCACTTGTCAGCACAATGCTCCCTGAAACTTGTCATCACTATGCTCCAAGCCATTGTCATCACAATGCTCCATTACCTTTGTCATCGGAATCCTCCATGACACTTGGCATCACAATTCTCCATGCCATTGTCATCACAATGGGCCAATACATATATCATCACAATGCTCCCTGACACCTCTCTTCACAATATTGCATGACCTGGTCATCACAATGCTCCATGCCCTTGTCATCACAATGCGCCATTCCAACTGTCATCACAATAATCCAAGAAACTTATTAGACCAATGCTCCATGCCCTTGTCATCACAATGCTCCATGAACACTGTCATCGCAATCATCTATGAAACTTCTCAGACCGATGCTTCATGACCCTGTCATCACAGTGCTCCATGCCCTTGTCATCACAATGCTCCAAGACCCCTGTAATCACAATGCTGCATGCCCCTTTTCATCAGAATGCTCCATGAGACTTGTCATCACAAGTCTCCATGGTCTTCTCATCACAATGCTCCAGGACCTTGTCATCACCATGCTCCATTCCCTTGTCATCACAATGCTCCATGACCCCTGTCATCACAATACTCCATGAATATTTACAGCCCAATGCTCCATGACCTTCTCATCACAATGCTCCAAGACCAATATCATCACAATGCTCCATGACAACTGTCATCACAACACTCCATGACACCTGACAACACAATGATCCGGGACCCTTGTCATCACAATGCTCCATTCCCTAGTCATCACAATGCTCCATGACCACTGTCATCACAATACTCCATGAATATTTTCAGCCCAATGCTCCATGACGCTTGTCCTCACAATGATCCATGTCCTTGTCATCCCAATGCTCCATGACCCCTGTATTCACAATGCTCCGTGAAGCTTGTCATCACAGTGCTCCATGACACCTGCCATCACAATGCTCCATGCCTTTGTCATCAAAATGCTACATGACTTTCTCATTACAATACTCTATGCGCTTGTCATCACAATACTCCATTACCATTGTCATCACTATCCTCCATGAACCTTGGGATCACATTGCTTCATGCCCTTTTCATCACAATGCTCCATGCTCTTTGAAATCAAAATGATCCATGACCCTTGTCATCACAATTCTCCATGCACTTGTCAGCACAATGCTCCCTGAACTTTGTCATCACTATGCTCCAAGCCATTGTGATCACAATGCTCCATTACCTTTGTCATCAGAATCCTCCATGACACTTGTCATCACAATGCTCCATGCCATTGTCATCACAATGGGCCAATACATATGTCATCACAATGCTCCTTGACACCTCTTTTCACAATACTGCATGACCTGGTCATCACAATGCTCCATGCCCTTGTCATCCCAATGTGCCATTCCAACTGTCATCACAATAATCCATGAAACTTATTAGACCAATGCTCCATGCCCTTGTCATCACAATGCTCCATGCCCATGTTATCACAATGTTCCAAGACCCCTGTAATCAGAATGCTCCATGCCCCTTTTCATCAGTATGCTCCATGAGACTTGTCATCCCAAGGCTCCATGGTTTTCTCATCACAATGCTCCAGGACCTTGTCATCACAATGCTTCACGACATTGTCATGAAAATTCTCATTGGCCCTTGTCATCATAATGCTCCAAGCTGTAGTCATCACAATGCTCCATTTGTCATTACAATCCTCCATTACATTTGGCATCACAATGCTCCATGCCATTGTCATTGCAGTGGACCATGACATATGTCATCACAATGCTCCCTGACACCTGACTTCACAATACTCCATGCCCTTGTCATCACAATGCTCCATGCCCTTGTCATCACAATGCACCATGTCCACTGTCATCACAATCATCTATGAAACTTGTCAGACCAATGCTCCATGCCCCTGTCATCACAGTGCTCCATGCCCTTGTCATCACAATGCTCCATGACCCCTGTCATCACAATGCCTCGTGACTCCAGTCATCACAATGCTTCATAACGTTTGTCATCACAACGGTCCATGCCCGCGTCATCACAAGGCTCTGTGTCCATTTTAACCACAATGCTCCATGAACTTTTCATCACAATGCTCCGTGACCCTTGTCATCACAATGCTCCATGCCTTTGTCAGAACAGTGCTCCATGACCTTTGTCTTCACAATGTGCCATGCACTTTTCATCACAATGATCCACAACCTTGTCATCGCTATGCTCCATAAACCTTGTAATCACAATGCTCCATGAACTTCTCATCCAAATGCTCTCTCACATGAGATATCACAATGTTCCTCCACTAGTCATCACAATCCTCCCTCACCCCTGTTATCACAATGTTCCATGACCCCTGTCATCCCAATGCTACATCCCCTTATCTGCACAATGTTCCATGACCCCTGACATCACAATGTTCCATAACCCCTGTCATCAAAATGCTCCATGACCCTTTTCATCCCAACGATCCATGACCCCTGGCATCACAATGTTCATAACCCCTGTCATCAAAATGTACCATTACACTTTTCATCAAATTGCTGCAAGACCCTGTCATCAAAATGCTCCCTGCCCTTCTCATCACAATGCACCACACTCTTGTCATCAAAAAGCTCCATGACCATTGTCATCACAAAGCTCCATGGCCCTTGGCATCACAATGCTCCATGTCATTGTCATCACAATGCTCCATGAACCCTCTCATCACATGGCTCCATGGCCTTGTCATCACAAAGCACCATGACACTTGTCATCACAATGCTCGATGCCCTTCCCATCACAATGCTCCATGCCCTTGTAATTACAATCCTCCATGACCCATGTATCACAGTGTTCCGTGCCCTTGTCATCACAATGCTCCATGCCCACTCTCATCACAATAATCCATGAAACATTTCAGACCAATGCTCAATGCCCTTCTCATCACAATGCTCCATTATCTCTGTCATAACAATGCTCCATGACCGCTGCCATCACAATGTTCCACGGCCTTGTCATCACAAGGCTCCATGACCCTTGTCATCACAATGCTCCAAAACCCCTGTAATCACAATGCTCCATTCACTTGTCATCACAAAACTCCATGACGCATGTCATCAGAATATTCCATGGCCTTCTCCTCACAATGATCAATGCCCTTGTCATCACAATGCTCCAAGACCCCTGTAATCACAATGCTCCATGCCCCTTATCATCAGAATGCTCCATGAGACTTGTCATCACAAGTCTCCATGGTCATCTCATCACAATGCTCCAGGAACTTGTCATCACCATGCTCCATTCCGTTGTCATCACAATTCTCCATGACCCCTGTCATCACAATACTCCATGAACATTTTCAGCCCACTGCTCCATGACCTTCTCATCACAATGCTCCATGAACAATATCATCACAATGCTCCATGACCACTGTCATCACAACACTCCATGACACCTGACAACCTAATGATCTGGGACCTTTGTCATCATAATGCTCCAAGACCCCTGTAATCACAATGCCCCATGACACCTGTCATCACAATACTCCAGGAACATTTTCAGCCCAATTCTCCATGACCCTTGTCATCACAACGATCCATGCCCTTGTCATCCTAATGCTCCATGACCCCTGTATTCTCAGTGGTCCGTGACGCTTGTCATCACAGTGCTCCATGACACACGTCATCACAATGCTCTATGCCTTTCTCAGCACAATGTTCCATGCCCTTTTCATCACAATGCTCCATGACCCCTGTCATCACAATGCTCCATGACTCCAGTCATCACAATTCTTCATAACATTTGTCATCACAATGGGCGATACCCACGTCATCACAAGGCTCTGTTACCTTTGTAACCACAATGCTCCATGAACTTTTCATCACAATGCTCCGTGACCCTTGTCATCACAATGCTCCATGTCTTTGTCAAAAAAATGCTCCATGACCCTTGTCATCACAATGTGCCACGTACTTTTCATCCCAACAGTCCACAAATTTGTCATCACAATGCTCCATGAACCCTGTAATCACAATGCTCCATGCACTTCTCATCACAATGCTCCATTACCCCTGTCATCACAATGCTCCATGACAACTGCCATCACAATTTTCTATGCCCTTGTCATCACAATGCTCCAAGACCCCAGTAATCACAATGCTCCATGCCCCTCTTCATCTCAATGCTCCATGAACCCTGTCATCACAATGCATCATGCCAATCATCATAATGATTCCGGCTATTGTCAGCACAATGAAATCAAAATTCTACATGACCCCTGTCATCACAGTACTCCATGAACATTTTCCGCCCAATGCTCCATGACCCTTGTCATCAAAATGATCCATGCCCTTGTCATCCCAATGCTCCATGACCCCTGTATTCACAATGCTCCGTGACGCTTGTTATCACAGTGCTCCATGAAACTTGTCATCACAATGCTCCATGCTTTGGCAGCAAAATGCTACATGACCTTGTCATTACAATGCTCTTTGCGCATGTCATCACAATACTCCTTTACAATTGTCATCACAATCCTCCATGAAACTTGGGATCACATTGCTTCATGCCCTTGTCATCACAATGCTCCCTGCTCCTTGAAATCAAAATGATCCATGACCTCTGTCATCGCAGTGCTCCAAACCCTTGTGATCACAATGTTCCATAACACTTTTCATCACAACGCTCCATGAGGCCTGTCATCACAATACTCCATGCCCTTTTCATCACAATGCTCCATGACCTTTGTCATCACAATTCTCAATACACTTGTCATCACAATGCTCCCGGACCCTTGTAGTCAGAATGCTCCTTGAACCATGTCACGAAAAGGCTCCATGCATTCTTCATCACAAAGCCCCATGCCGTTTTCATCACAATGCTCCATGCCATTGTCATCAAAATACTCCACAAGCTTGTCATCACAATGTTCCATGACCCTTGTCATCACAATTCTCCATGCACTTGTCAGCACAATGCTCCCTGAAACTTGTCATCACTATGCTCCAAGCCATTGTCATCACAATGCTCCATTACCTTTGTCATCGGAATCCTCCATGACACTTGGCATCACAATTCTCCATGCCATTGTCATCACAATGGGCCAATACATATATCATCACAATGCTCCCTGACACCTCTCTTCACAATATTGCATGACCTGGTCATCACAATGCTCCATGCCCTTGTCATCACAATGCACCATTCCAACTGTCATCACAATAATCCATGAAACTTATTAGACCAATGCTCCATGCCCTTGTCATCACAATGCTCCATGAACACTGTCATCGCAATCATCTATGAAACTTCTCAGACCGATGCTTCATGACCCTGTCATCACAGTGCTCCATGCCCTTGTCATCACAATGCTCCAAGACCCCTGCAATCACAATGCTGCATGCGCCTTTTCATCAGAATGCTCCATGAGACTTGTCATCACAAGTCTCCATGGTCTTCTCATCACAATGCTCCAGGACCTTGTCATCACCATGCTCCATTCCCTTGTCATCACAATGCTCCATGACCCCTGTCATCACAATACTCCATGAATATTTACAGCCCAATGCTCCATGGCCTTCTCATCACAATGCTCCAAGACCAATATCATCACAATGCTCCATGACAACTGTCATCACAACACTCCATGACACCTGACAACACAATGATCCGGGACCCTTGTCATCACAATGCTCCATTCCCTAGTCATCACAATGCTCCATGACCACTGTCATCACAATACTCCATGAATATTTTCAGCCCAATGCTCCATGACGCTTGTCCTCACAATGATCCATGTCCTTGTCATCCCAATGCTCCATGACCCCTGTATTCACAATGCTCCGTGAAGCTTGTCATCACAGTGCTCCATGACACCTGCCATCACAATGCTCCATGCCTTTGTCATCAAAATGCTACATGACTTTCTCATTACAATACTCTATGCGCTTGTCATCACAATACTCCATTACCATTGTCATCACTATCCTCCATGAACCTTGGGATCACATTGCTTCATGCCCTTTTCATCACAATGCTCCATGCTCTTTGAAATCAAAATGATCCATGACCCTTGTCATCACAATTCTCCATGCACTTGTCAGCACAATGCTCCCTGAACTTTGTCATCACTATGCTCCAAGCCATTGTGATCACAATGCTCCATTACCTTTGTCATCAGAATCCTCCATGACACTTGTCATCACAATGCTCCATGCCATTGTCATCACAATGGGCCAATACATATGTCATCACAATGCTCCTTGACACCTCTTTTCACAATACTGCATGACCTGGTCATCACAATGCTCCATGCCCTTGTCATCCCAATGCGCCATTCCAACTGTCATCACAATAATCCATGAAACTTATTAGACCAATGCTCCATGCCCTTGTCATCACAATGCTCCATGCCCATGTTATCACAATGTTCCAAGACCCCTGTAATCAGAATGCTCCATGCCCCTTTTCATCAGTATGCTCCATGAGACTTGTCATCCCAAGGCTCCATGGTTTTCTCATCACAATGCTCCAGGACCTTGTCATCACAATGCTTCACGACATTGTCATGAAAATTCTCATTGGCCCTTGTCATCATAATGCTCCAAGCTGTAGTCATCACAATGCTCCATTTGTCATTACAATCCTCCATTACATTTGGCATCACAATGCTCCATGCCATTGTCATTGCAGTGGACCATGACATATGTCATCACAATGCTCCCTGACACCTGACTTCACAATACTCCATGCCCTTGTCATCACAATGCTCCATGCCCTTGTCATCACAATGCACCATGTCCACTGTCATCACAATCATCTATGAAACTTGTCAGACCAATGCTCCATGCCCCTGTCATCACAGTGCTCCATGCCCTTGTCATCACAATGCTCCATGACCCCTGTCATCACAATGCCTCGTGACTCCAGTCATCACAATGCTTCATAACGTTTGTCATCACAACGGTCCATGCCCGCGTCATCACAAGGCTCTGTGTCCATTTTAACCACAATGCTCCATGAACTTTTCATCACAATGCTCCGTGACCCTTGTCATCACAATGCTCCGTGCCTTTGTCAGAACAGTGCTCCATGACCTTTGTCTTCACAATGTGCCATGCACTTTTCATCACAATGATCCACAACCTTGTCATCGCTATGCTCCATAAACCTTGTAATCACAATGCTCCATGAACTTCTCATCCAAATGCTCTCTCACATGAGATATCACAATGTTCCTCCACTAGTCATCACAATCCTCCCTCACCCCTGTTATCACAATGTTCCATGACCCCTGTCATCCCAATGCTACATCCCCTTATCTGCACAATGTTCCATGACCCCTGACATCACAATGTTCCATAACCCCTGTCATCAAAATGCTCCATGACCCTTTTCATCCCAACGATCCATGACCCCTGGCATCACAATGTTCATAACCCCTGTCATCAAAATGTACCATTACACTTTTCATCAAATTGCTGCAAGACCCTGTCATCAAAATGCTCCCTGCCCTTCTCATCACAATGCACCACACTCTTGTCATCAAAAAGCTCCATGACCATTGTCATCACAAAGCTCCATGGCCCTTGGCATCACAATGCTCCATGTCATTGTCATCACAATGCTCCATGAACCCTCTCATCACATGGCTCCATGGCCTTGTCATCACAAAGCACCATGACACTTGTCATCACAATGCTCGATGCCCTTCCCATCACAATGCTCCATGCCCTTGTAATTACAATCCTCCATGACCCATGTATCACAGTGTTCCGTGCCCTTGTCATCACAATGCTCCATGCTACTCTCATCACAATAATCCATGAAACATTTCAGACCAATGCTCAATGCCCTTCTCATCACAATGCTCCATTATCTCTGTCATAACAATGCTCCATGACCGCTGCCATCACAATGTTCCACGGCCTTGTCATCACAAGGCTCCATGACCCTTGTCATCACAATGCTCCAAAACCCCTGTAATCACAATGCTCCATACACTTGTCATCACAAAACTCCATGACGCATGTCATCAGAATATTCCATGGCCTTCTCCTCACAATGATCAATGCCCTTGTCATCACAATGCTCCAAGACCCCTGTAATCACAATGCTCCATGCCCCTTATCATCAGAATGCTCCATGAGACTTGTCATCAGAAGTCTCCATGGTCATCTCATCACAATGCTCCAGGAACTTATCATCACCATGCTCCATTCCGTTGTCATCACAATTCTCCATGACCCCTGTCATCACAATACTCCATGAACATTTTCAGCCCACTGCTCCATGACCTTCTCATCACAATGCTCCATGAACACTGTCATCGCAATCATCTATGAAACTTCTCAGACCGATGCTTCATGACCCTGTCATCACAGTGCTCCATGCCCTTGTCATCACAATGCTCCAAGACCCCTGTAATCACAATGCTGCATGCCCCTTTTCATCAGAATGCTCCATGAGACTTGTCATCACAAGTCTCCATGGTCTTCTCATCACAATGCTCCAGGACCTTGTCATCACCATGCTCCATTCCCTTGTCATCACAATGCTCCATGACCCCTGTCATCACAATACTCCATGAATATTTACAGCCCAATGCTCCATGACCTTCTCATCACAATGCTCCAAGACCAATATCATCACAATGCTCCATGACAACTGTCATCACAACACTCCATGACACCTGACAACACAATGATCCGGGACCCTTGTCATCACAATGCTCCATTCCCTAGTCATCACAATGCTCCATGACCACTGTCATCACAATACTCCATGAATATTTTCAGCCCAATGCTCCATGACGCTTGTCCTCACAATGATCCATGTCCTTGTCATCCCAATGCTCCATGACCCCTGTATTCACAATGCTCCGTGAAGCTTGTCATCACAGTGCTCCATGACACCTGCCATCACAATGCTCCATGCCTTTGTCATCAAAATGCTACATGACTTTCTCATTACAATACTCTATGCGCTTGTCATCACAATACTCCATTACCATTGTCATCACTATCCTCCATGAACCTTGGGATCACATTGCTTCATGCCCTTTTCATCACAATGCTCCATGCTCTTTGAAATCAAAATGATCCATGACCCTTGTCATCACAATTCTCCATGCACTTGTCAGCACAATGCTCCCTGACCCTTTTCATCGCAATGTTCCAAGCCATTGTCATCACAATGCTCCATTACCTTTGTCATCAGATTCCTCCATGACACTTGGCATCACAATGCTCCATGCCATTGTCATCACAATGAACCATGACATATGTCATCACAATGCTCCCTGAAACGTCTCTTCACAGTACTGCCTGAGCTGGTCATCACAATGCTCCATGCCCTTGTCATCACAATGCGCCATTCCCACTGTCATCACAATAATCCCTGAAACTTATTAGAGCAATGCTCCATGCGCTGGTCATCACAATGCTCCATGATCCCTGTCATCACAATGCTCCGTGACTCCAGTCATCACAATGCTTCATAACGTTTGTCATCAGAACGGTCCATGTCCGCGTCAACACAAGGCTCTGTGACCTTTTTAACCACAATGCTCCATGAAATTTTCATCACAATGCTCCGGACACTTGTCATCACAATGCTCCATGCCTTTGTCAGAACAGTGCTCCATGACCTTTGTCTTCACAATGTGCCATGCACTTTTCATCACAATGATCCACAACCTTGTCATCGCTATGCTCCATAAACCTTGTAATCACAATGCTCCATGAACTTCTCATCCAAATGCTCTCTCACATGAGATATCACAATGTTCCTCCACTAGTCATCACAATCCTCCCTCACCCCTGTTATCACAATGTTCCATGACCCCTGTCATCCCAATGCTACATCCCCTTATCTGCACAATGTTCCATGACCCCTGACATCACAATGTTCCATAACCCCTGTCATCAAAATGCTCCATGACCCTTTTCATCCCAACGATCCATGACCCCTGGCATCACAATGTTCATAACCCCTGTCATCAAAATGTACCATTACACTTTTCATCAAATTGCTGCAAGACCCTGTCATCAAAATGCTCCCTGCCCTTCTCATCACAATGCACCACACTCTTGTCATCAAAAAGCTCCATGACCATTGTCATCACAAAGCTCCATGGCCCTTGGCATCACAATGCTCCATGTCATTGTCATCACAATGCTCCATGAACCCTCTCATCACATGGCTCCATGGCCTTGTCATCACAAAGCACCATGACACTTGTCATCACAATGCTCGATGCCCTTCCCATCACAATGCTCCATGCCCTTGTAATTACAATCCTCCATGACCCATGTATCACAGTGTTCCGTGCCCTTGTCATCACAATGCTCCATGCCCACTCTCATCACAATAATCCATGAAACATTTCAGACCAATGCTCAATGCCCTTCTCATCACAATGCTCCATTATCTCTGTCATAACAATGCTCCATGACCGCTGCCATCACAATGTTCCACGGCCTTGTCATCACAAGGCTCCATGACCCTTGTCATCACAATGCTCCAAAACCCCTGTAATCACAATGCTCCATTCACTTGTCATCACAAAACTCCATGACGCATGTCATCAGAATATTCCATGGCCTTCTCCTCACAATGATCAATGCCCTTGTCATCACAATGCTCCAAGACCCCTGTAATCACAATGCTCCATGCCCCTTATCATCAGAATGCTCCATGAGACTTGTCATCACAAGTCTCCATGGTCATCTCATCACAATGCTCCAGGAACTTGTCATCACCATGCTCCATTCCGTTGTCATCACAATTCTCCATGACCCCTGTCATCACAATACTCCATGAACATTTTCAGCCCACTGCTCCATGACCTTCTCATCACAATGCTCCATGAACAATATCATCACAATGCTCCATGACCACTGTCATCACAACACTCCATGACACCTGACAACCTAATGATCTGGGACCTTTGTCATCATAATGCTCCAAGACCCCTGTAATCACAATGCCCCATGACACCTGTCATCACAATACTCCAGGAACATTTTCAGCCCAATTCTCCATGACCCTTGTCATCACAACGATCCATGCCCTTGTCATCCTAATGCTCCATGACCCCTGTATTCTCAGTGGTCCGTGACGCTTGTCATCACAGTGCTCCATGACACACGTCATCACAATGCTCTATGCCTTTCTCAGCACAATGTTCCATGCCCTTTTCATCACAATGCTCCATGACCCCTGTCATCACAATGCTCCATGACTCCAGTCATCACAATTCTTCATAACATTTGTCATCACAATGGGCGATACCCACGTCATCACAAGGCTCTGTTACCTTTGTAACCACAATGCTCCATGAACTTTTCATCACAATGCTCCGTGACCCTTGTCATCACAATGCTCCATGTCTTTGTCAAAAAAATGCTCCATGACCCTTGTCATCACAATGTGCCACGTACTTTTCATCCCAACAGTCCACAAATTTGTCATCACAATGCTCCATGAACCCTGTAATCACAATGCTCCATGCACTTCTCATCACAATGCTCCATTACCCCTGTCATCACAATGCTCCATGACACCTGCCATCACAATTTTCTATGCCCTTGTCATCACAATGCTCCAAGACCCCAGTAATCACAATGCTCCATGCCCCTCTTCATCTCAATGCTCCATGAACCCTGTCATCACAATGCATCATGCCAATCATCATAATGATTCCGGCTATTGTCAGCACAATGAAATCAAAATTCTACATGACCCCTGTCATCACAGTACTCCATGAACATTTTCCGCCCAATGCTCCATGACCCTTGTCATCAAAATGATCCATGCCCTTGTCATCCCAATGCTCCATGACCCCTGTATTCACAATGCTCCGTGACGCTTGTTATCACAGTGCTCCATGAAACTTGTCATCACAATGCTCCATGCTTTGGCAGCAAAATGCTACATGACCTTGTCATTACAATGCTCTTTGCGCATGTCATCACAATACTCCTTTACAATTGTCATCACAATCCTCCATGAAACTTGGGATCACATTGCTTCATGCCCTTGTCATCACAATGCTCCCTGCTCCTTGAAATCAAAATGATCCATGACCTCTGTCATCGCAGTGCTCCAAACCCTTGTGATCACAATGTTCCATAACACTTTTCATCACAACGCTCCATGAGGCCTGTCATCACAATACTCCATGCCCTTTTCATCACAATGCTCCATGACCTTTGTCATCACAATTCTCAATACACTTGTCATCACAATGCTCCCGGACCCTTGTAGTCAGAATGCTCCTTGAACCATGTCACGAAAAGGCTCCATGCATTCTTCATCACAAAGCCCCATGCCGTTTTCATCACAATGCTCCATGCCATTGTCATCAAAATACTCCACAAGCTTGTCATCACAATGTTCCATGACCCTTGTCATCACAATTCTCCATGCACTTGTCAGCACAATGCTCCCTGAAACTTGTCATCACTATGCTCCAAGCCATTGTCATCACAATGCTCCATTACCTTTGTCATCGGAATCCTCCATGACACTTGGCATCACAATTCTCCATGCCATTGTCATCACAATGGGCCAATACATATATCATCACAATGCTCCCTGACACCTCTCTTCACAATATTGCATGACCTGGTCATCACAATGCTCCATGCCCTTGTCATCACAATGCGCCATTCCAACTGTCATCACAATAATCCATGAAACTTATTAGACCAATGCTCCATGCCCTTGTCATCACAATGCTCCATGAACACTGTCATCGCAATCATCTATGAAACTTCTCAGACCGATGCTTCATGACCCTGTCATCACAGTGCTCCATGCCCTTGTCATCACAATGCTCCAAGACCCCTGTAATCACAATGCTGCATGCCCCTTTTCATCAGAATGCTCCATGAGACTTGTCATCACAAGTCTCCATGGTCTTCTCATCACAATGCTCCAGGACCTTGTCATCACCATGCTCCATTCCCTTGTCATCACAATGCTCCATGACCCCTGTCATCACAATACTCCATGAATATTTACAGCCCAATGCTCCATGACCTTCTCATCACAATGCTCCAAGACCAATATCATCACAATGCTCCATGACAACTGTCATCACAACACTCCATGACACCTGACAACACAATGATCCGGGACCCTTGTCATCACAATGCTCCATTCCCTAGTCATCACAATGCTCCATGACCACTGTCATCACAATACTCCATGAATATTTTCAGCCCAATGCTCCATGACGCTTGTCCTCACAATGATCCATGTCCTTGTCATCCCAATGCTCCATGACCCCTGTATTCACAATGCTCCGTGAAGCTTGTCATCACAGTGCTCCATGACACCTGCCATCACAATGCTCCATGCCTTTGTCATCAAAATGCTACATGACTTTCTCATTACAATACTCTATGCGCTTGTCATCACAATACTCCATTACCATTGTCATCACTATCCTCCATGAACCTTGGGATCACATTGCTTCATGCCCTTTTCATCACAATGCTCCATGCTCTTTGAAATCAAAATGATCCATGACCCTTGTCATCACAATTCTCCATGCACTTGTCAGCACAATGCTCCCTGAACTTTGTCATCACTATGCTCCAAGCCATTGTGATCACAATGCTCCATTACCTTTGTCATCAGAATCCTCCATGACACTTGTCATCACAATGCTCCATGCCATTGTCATCACAATGGGCCAATACATATGTCATCACAATGCTCCTTGACACCTCTTTTCACAATACTGCATGACCTGGTCATCACAATGCTCCATGCCCTTGTCATCCCAATGCGCCATTCCAACTGTCATCACAATAATCCATGAAACTTATTAGACCAATGCTCCATGCCCTTGTCATCACAATGCTCCATGCCCATGTTATCACAATGTTCCAAGACCCCTGTAATCAGAATGCTCCATGCCCCTTTTCATCAGTATGCTCCATGAGACTTGTCATCCCAAGGCTCCATGGTTTTCTCATCACAATGCTCCAGGACCTTGTCATCACAATGCTTCACGACATTGTCATGAAAATTCTCATTGGCCCTTGTCATCATAATGCTCCAAGCTGTAGTCATCACAATGCTCCATTTGTCATTACAATCCTCCATTACATTTGGCATCACAATGCTCCATGCCATTGTCATTGCAGTGGACCATGACATATGTCATCACAATGCTCCCTGACACCTGACTTCACAATACTCCATGCCCTTGTCATCACAATGCTCCATGCCCTTGTCATCACAATGCACCATGTCCACTGTCATCACAATCATCTATGAAACTTGTCAGACCAATGCTCCATGCCCCTGTCATCACAGTGCTCCATGCCCTTGTCATCACAATGCTCCATGACCCCTGTCATCACAATGCCTCGTGACTCCAGTCATCACAATGCTTCATAACGTTTGTCATCACAACGGTCCATGCCCGCGTCATCACAAGGCTCTGTGTCCATTTTAACCACAATGCTCCATGAACTTTTCATCACAATGCTCCGTGACCCTTGTCATCACAATGCTCCATGCCTTTGTCAGAACAGTGCTCCATGACCTTTGTCTTCACAATGTGCCATGCACTTTTCATCACAATGATCCACAACCTTGTCATCGCTATGCTCCATAAACCTTGTAATCACAATGCTCCATGAACTTCTCATCCAAATGCTCTCTCACATGAGATATCACAATGTTCCTCCACTAGTCATCACAATCCTCCCTCACCCCTGTTATCACAATGTTCCATGACCCCTGTCATCCCAATGCTACATCCCCTTATCTGCACAATGTTCCATGACCCCTGACATCACAATGTTCCATAACCCCTGTCATCAAAATGCTCCATGACCCTTTTCATCCCAACGATCCATGACCCCTGGCATCACAATGTTCATAACCCCTGTCATCAAAATGTACCATTACACTTTTCATCAAATTGCTGCAAGACCCTGTCATCAAAATGCTCCCTGCCCTTCTCATCACAATGCACCACACTCTTGTCATCAAAAAGCTCCATGACCATTGTCATCACAAAGCTCCATGGCCCTTGGCATCACAATGCTCCATGTCATTGTCATCACAATGCTCCATGAACCCTCTCATCACATGGCTCCATGGCCTTGTCATCACAAAGCACCATGACACTTGTCATCACAATGCTCGATGCCCTTCCCATCACAATGCTCCATGCCCTTGTAATTACAATCCTCCATGACCCATGTATCACAGTGTTCCGTGCCCTTGTCATCACAATGCTCCATGCCCACTCTCATCACAATAATCCATGAAACATTTCAGACCAATGCTCAATGCCCTTCTCATCACAATGCTCCATTATCTCTGTCATAACAATGCTCCATGACCGCTGCCATCACAATGTTCCACGGCCTTGTCATCACAAGGCTCCATGACCCTTGTCATCACAATGCTCCAAAACCCCTGTAATCACAATGCTCCATTCACTTGTCATCACAAAACTCCATGACGCATGTCATCAGAATATTCCATGGCCTTCTCCTCACAATGATCAATGCCCTTGTCATCACAATGCTCCAAGACCCCTGTAATCACAATGCTCCATGCCCCTTATCATCAGAATGCTCCATGAGACTTGTCATCAGAAGTCTCCATGGTCATCTCATCACAATGCTCCAGGAACTTGTCATCACCATGCTCCATTCCGTTGTCATCACAATTCTCCATGACCCCTGTCATCACAATACTCCATGAACATTTTCAGCCCACTGCTCCATGACCTTCTCATCACAATGCTCCATGAACAATATCATCACAATGCTCCATGACCACTGTCATCACAACACTCCATGACACCTGACAACCTAATGATCTGGGACCTTTGTCATCATAATGCTCCAAGACCCCTGTAATCACAATGCCCCATGACACCTGTCATCACAATACTCCAGGAACATTTTCAGCCCAATTCTCCATGACCCTTGTCATCACAACGATCCATGCCCTTGTCATCCTAATGCTCCATGACCCCTGTATTCTCAGTGGTCCGTGACGCTTGTCATCACAGTGCTCCATGACACACGTCATCACAATGCTCTATGCCTTTCTCAGCACAATGTTCCATGCCCTTTTCATCACAATGCTCCATGACCCCTGTCATCACAATGCTCCATGACTCCAGTCATCACAATTCTTCATAACATTTGTCATCACAATGGGCGATACCCACGTCATCACAAGGCTCTGTTACCTTTGTAACCACAATGCTCCATGAACTTTTCATCACAATGCTCCGTGACCCTTGTCATCACAATGCTCCATGTCTTTGTCAAAAAAATGCTCCATGACCCTTGTCATCACAATGTGCCACGTACTTTTCATCCCAACAGTCCACAAATTTGTCATCACAATGCTCCATGAACCCTGTAATCACAATGCTCCATGCACTTCTCATCACAATGCTCCATTACCCCTGTCATCACAATGCTCCATGACAACTGCCATCACAATTTTCTATGCCCTTGTCATCACAATGCTCCAAGACCCCAGTAATCACAATGCTCCATGCCCCTCTTCATCTCAATGCTCCATGAACCCTGTCATCACAATGCATCATGCCAATCATCATAATGATTCCGGCTATTGTCAGCACAATGAAATCAAAATTCTACATGACCCCTGTCATCACAGTACTCCATGAACATTTTCCGCCCAATGCTCCATGACCCTTGTCATCAAAATGATCCATGCCCTTGTCATCCCAATGCTCCATGACCCCTGTATTCACAATGCTCCGTGACGCTTGTTATCACAGTGCTCCATGAAACTTGTCATCACAATGCTCCATGCTTTGGCAGCAAAATGCTACATGACCTTGTCATTACAATGCTCTTTGCGCATGTCATCACAATACTCCTTTACAATTGTCATCACAATCCTCCATGAAACTTGGGATCACATTGCTTCATGCCCTTGTCATCACAATGCTCCCTGCTCCTTGAAATCAAAATGATCCATGACCTCTGTCATCGCAGTGCTCCAAACCCTTGTGATCACAATGTTCCATAACACTTTTCATCACAACGCTCCATGAGGCCTGTCATCACAATACTCCATGCCCTTTTCATCACAATGCTCCATGACCTTTGTCATCACAATTCTCAATACACTTGTCATCACAATGCTCCCGGACCCTTGTAGTCAGAATGCTCCTTGAACCATGTCACGAAAAGGCTCCATGCATTCTTCATCACAAAGCCCCATGCCGTTTTCGTCACAATGCTCCATGCCATTGTCATCAAAATACTCCACAAGCTTGTCATCACAATGTTCCATGACCCTTGTCATCACAATTCTCCATGCACTTGTCAGCACAATGCTCCCTGAAACTTGTCATCACTATGCTCCAAGCCATTGTCATCACAATGCTCCATTACCTTTGTCATCGGAATCCTCCATGACACTTGGCATCACAATTCTCCATGCCATTGTCATCACAATGGGCCAATACATATATCATCACAATGCTCCCTGACACCTCTCTTCACAATATTGCATGACCTGGTCATCACAATGCTCCATGCCCTTGTCATCACAATGCGCCATTCCAACTGTCATCACAATAATCCATGAAACTTATTAGACCAATGCTCCATGCCCTTGTCATCACAATGCTCCATGAACACTGTCATCGCAATCATCTATGAAACTTCTCAGACCGATGCTTCATGACCCTGTCATCACAGTGCTCCATGCCCTTGTCATCACAATGCTCCAAGACCCCTGCAATCACAATGCTGCATGCGCCTTTTCATCAGAATGCTCCATGAGACTTGTCATCACAAGTCTCCATGGTCTTCTCATCACAATGCTCCAGGACCTTGTCATCACCATGCTCCATTCCCTTGTCATCACAATGCTCCATGACCCCTGTCATCACAATACTCCATGAATATTTACAGCCCAATGCTCCATGGCCTTCTCATCACAATGCTCCAAGACCAATATCATCACAATGCTCCATGACAACTGTCATCACAACACTCCATGACACCTGACAACACAATGATCCGGGACCCTTGTCATCACAATGCTCCATTCCCTAGTCATCACAATGCTCCATGACCACTGTCATCACAATACTCCATGAATATTTTCAGCCCAATGCTCCATGACGCTTGTCCTCACAATGATCCATGTCCTTGTCATCCCAATGCTCCATGACCCCTGTATTCACAATGCTCCGTGAAGCTTGTCATCACAGTGCTCCATGACACCTGCCATCACAATGCTCCATGCCTTTGTCATCAAAATGCTACATGACTTTCTCATTACAATACTCTATGCGCTTGTCATCACAATACTCCATTACCATTGTCATCACTATCCTCCATGAACCTTGGGATCACATTGCTTCATGCCCTTTTCATCACAATGCTCCATGCTCTTTGAAATCAAAATGATCCATGACCCTTGTCATCACAATTCTCCATGCACTTGTCAGCACAATGCTCCCTGAACTTTGTCATCACTATGCTCCAAGCCATTGTGATCACAATGCTCCATTACCTTTGTCATCAGAATCCTCCATGACACTTGTCATCACAATGCTCCATGCCATTGTCATCACAATGGGCCAATACATATGTCATCACAATGCTCCTTGACACCTCTTTTCACAATACTGCATGACCTGGTCATCACAATGCTCCATGCCCTTGTCATCCCAATGCGCCATTCCAACTGTCATCACAATAATCCATGAAACTTATTAGACCAATGCTCCATGCCCTTGTCATCACAATGCTCCATGCCCATGTTATCACAATGTTCCAAGACCCCTGTAATCAGAATGCTCCATGCCCCTTTTCATCAGTATGCTCCATGAGACTTGTCATCCCAAGGCTCCATGGTTTTCTCATCACAATGCTCCAGGACCTTGTCATCACAATGCTTCACGACATTGTCATGAAAATTCTCATTGGCCCTTGTCATCATAATGCTCCAAGCTGTAGTCATCACAATGCTCCATTTGTCATTACAATCCTCCATTACATTTGGCATCACAATGCTCCATGCCATTGTCATTGCAGTGGACCATGACATATGTCATCACAATGCTCCCTGACACCTGACTTCACAATACTCCATGCCCTTGTCATCACAATGCTCCATGCCCTTGTCATCACAATGCACCATGTCCACTGTCATCACAATCATCTATGAAACTTGTCAGACCAATGCTCCATGCCCCTGTCATCACAGTGCTCCATGCCCTTGTCATCACAATGCTCCATGACCCCTGTCATCACAATGCCTCGTGACTCCAGTCATCACAATGCTTCATAACGTTTGTCATCACAACGGTCCATGCCCGCGTCATCACAAGGCTCTGTGTCCATTTTAACCACAATGCTCCATGAACTTTTCATCACAATGCTCCGTGACCCTTGTCATCACAATGCTCCGTGCCTTTGTCAGAACAGTGCTCCATGACCTTTGTCTTCACAATGTGCCATGCACTTTTCATCACAATGATCCACAACCTTGTCATCGCTATGCTCCATAAACCTTGTAATCACAATGCTCCATGAACTTCTCATCCAAATGCTCTCTCACATGAGATATCACAATGTTCCTCCACTAGTCATCACAATCCTCCCTCACCCCTGTTATCACAATGTTCCATGACCCCTGTCATCCCAATGCTACATCCCCTTATCTGCACAATGTTCCATGACCCCTGACATCACAATGTTCCATAACCCCTGTCATCAAAATGCTCCATGACCCTTTTCATCCCAACGATCCATGACCCCTGGCATCACAATGTTCATAACCCCTGTCATCAAAATGTACCATTACACTTTTCATCAAATTGCTGCAAGACCCTGTCATCAAAATGCTCCCTGCCCTTCTCATCACAATGCACCACACTCTTGTCATCAAAAAGCTCCATGACCATTGTCATCACAAAGCTCCATGGCCCTTGGCATCACAATGCTCCATGTCATTGTCATCACAATGCTCCATGAACCCTCTCATCACATGGCTCCATGGCCTTGTCATCACAAAGCACCATGACACTTGTCATCACAATGCTCGATGCCCTTCCCATCACAATGCTCCATGCCCTTGTAATTACAATCCTCCATGACCCATGTATCACAGTGTTCCGTGCCCTTGTCATCACAATGCTCCATGCCCACTCTCATCACAATAATCCATGAAACATTTCAGACCAATGCTCAATGCCCTTCTCATCACAATGCTCCATTATCTCTGTCATAACAATGCTCCATGACCGCTGCCATCACAATGTTCCACGGCCTTGTCATCACAAGGCTCCATGACCCTTGTCATCACAATGCTCCAAAACCCCTGTAATCACAATGCTCCATTCACTTGTCATCACAAAACTCCATGACGCATGTCATCAGAATATTCCATGGCCTTCTCCTCACAATGATCAATGCCCTTGTCATCACAATGCTCCAAGACCCCTGTAATCACAATGCTCCATGCCCCTTATCATCAGAATGCTCCATGAGACTTGTCATCACAAGTCTCCATGGTCATCTCATCACAATGCTCCAGGAACTTGTCATCACCATGCTCCATTCCGTTGTCATCACAATTCTCCATGACCCCTGTCATCACAATACTCCATGAACATTTTCAGCCCACTGCTCCATGACCTTCTCATCACAATGCTCCATGAACACTGTCATCGCAATCATCTATGAAACTTCTCAGACCAATGCTTCATGACCCTGTCATCACAGTGCTCCATGCCCTTGTCATCACAATGCTCCAAGACCCCTGTAATCACAATGCTGCATGCCCCTTTTCATCAGAATGCTCCATGAGACTTGTCATCACAAGTCTCCATGGTCTTCTCATCACAATGCTCCAGGACCTTGTCATCACCATGCTCCATTCCCTTGTCATCACAATGCTCCATGACCCCTGTCATCACAATACTCCATGAATATTTACAGCCCAATGCTCCATGACCTTCTCATCACAATGCTCCAAGACCAATATCATCACAATGCTCCATGACAACTGTCATCACAACACTCCATGACACCTGACAACACAATGATCCGGGACCCTTGTCATCACAATGCTCCATTCCCTAGTCATCACAATGCTCCATGACCACTGTCATCACAATACTCCATGAATATTTTCAGCCCAATGCTCCATGACGCTTGTCCTCACAATGATCCATGTCCTTGTCATCCCAATGCTCCATGACCCCTGTATTCACAATGCTCCGTGAAGCTTGTCATCACAGTGCTCCATGACACCTGCCATCACAATGCTCCATGCCTTTGTCATCAAAATGCTACATGACTTTCTCATTACAATACTCTATGCGCTTGTCATCACAATACTCCATTACCATTGTCATCACTATCCTCCATGAACCTTGGGATCACATTGCTTCATGCCCTTTTCATCACAATGCTCCATGCTCTTTGAAATCAAAATGATCCATGACCCTTGTCATCACAATTCTCCATGCACTTGTCAGCACAATGCTCCCTGACCCTTTTCATCGCAATGTTCCAAGCCATTGTCATCACAATGCTCCATTACCTTTGTCATCAGATTCCTCCATGACACTTGGCATCACAATGCTCCATGCCATTGTCATCACAATGAACCATGACATATGTCATCACAATGCTCCCTGAAACGTCTCTTCACAGTACTGCCTGAGCTGGTCATCACAATGCTCCATGCCCTTGTCATCACAATGCGCCATTCCCACTGTCATCACAATAATCCCTGAAACTTATTAGAGCAATGCTCCATGCGCTGGTCATCACAATGCTCCATGATCCCTGTCATCACAATGCTCCGTGACTCCAGTCATCACAATGCTTCATAACGTTTGTCATCAGAACGGTCCATGTCCGCGTCAACACAAGGCTCTGTGACCTTTTTAACCACAATGCTCCATGAAATTTTCATCACAATGCTCCGGACACTTGTCATCACAATGCTCCATGCCTTTGTCAGAACAGTGCTCCATGACCTTTGTCTTCACAATGTGCCATGCACTTTTCATCACAATGATCCACAACCTTGTCATCGCTATGCTCCATAAACCTTGTAATCACAATGCTCCATGAACTTCTCATCCAAATGCTCTCTCACATGAGATATCACAATGTTCCTCCACTAGTCATCACAATCCTCCCTCACCCCTGTTATCACAATGTTCCATGACCCCTGTCATCCCAATGCTACATCCCCTTATCTGCACAATGTTCCATGACCCCTGACATCACAATGTTCCATAACCCCTGTCATCAAAATGCTCCATGACCCTTTTCATCCCAACGATCCATGACCCCTGGCATCACAATGTTCATAACCCCTGTCATCAAAATGTACCATTACACTTTTCATCAAATTGCTGCAAGACCCTGTCATCAAAATGCTCCCTGCCCTTCTCATCACAATGCACCACACTCTTGTCATCAAAAAGCTCCATGACCATTGTCATCACAAAGCTCCATGGCCCTTGGCATCACAATGCTCCATGTCATTGTCATCACAATGCTCCATGAACCCTCTCATCACATGGCTCCATGGCCTTGTCATCACAAAGCACCATGACACTTGTCATCACAATGCTCGATGCCCTTCCCATCACAATGCTCCATGCCCTTGTAATTACAATCCTCCATGACCCATGTATCACAGTGTTCCGTGCCCTTGTCATCACAATGCTCCATGCCCACTCTCATCACAATAATCCATGAAACATTTCAGACCAATGCTCAATGCCCTTCTCATCACAATGCTCCATTATCTCTGTCATAACAATGCTCCATGACCGCTGCCATCACAATGTTCCACGGCCTTGTCATCACAAGGCTCCATGACCCTTGTCATCACAATGCTCCAAAACCCCTGTAATCACAATGCTCCATTCACTTGTCATCACAAAACTCCATGACGCATGTCATCAGAATATTCCATGGCCTTCTCCTCACAATGATCAATGCCCTTGTCATCACAATGCTCCAAGACCCCTGTAATCACAATGCTCCATGCCCCTTATCATCAGAATGCTCCATGAGACTTGTCATCACAAGTCTCCATGGTCATCTCATCACAATGCTCCAGGAACTTGTCATCACCATGCTCCATTCCGTTGTCATCACAATTCTCCATGACCCCTGTCATCACAATACTCCATGAACATTTTCAGCCCACTGCTCCATGACCTTCTCATCACAATGCTCCATGAACAATATCATCACAATGCTCCATGACCACTGTCATCACAACACTCCATGACACCTGACAACCTAATGATCTGGGACCTTTGTCATCATAATGCTCCAAGACCCCTGTAATCACAATGCCCCATGACACCTGTCATCACAATACTCCAGGAACATTTTCAGCCCAATTCTCCATGACCCTTGTCATCACAACGATCCATGCCCTTGTCATCCTAATGCTCCATGACCCCTGTATTCTCAGTGGTCCGTGACGCTTGTCATCACAGTGCTCCATGACACACGTCATCACAATGCTCTATGCCTTTCTCAGCACAATGTTCCATGCCCTTTTCATCACAATGCTCCATGACCCCTGTCATCACAATGCTCCATGACTCCAGTCATCACAATTCTTCATAACATTTGTCATCACAATGGGCGATACCCACGTCATCACAAGGCTCTGTTACCTTTGTAACCACAATGCTCCATGAACTTTTCATCACAATGCTCCGTGACCCTTGTCATCACAATGCTCCATGTCTTTGTCAAAAAAATGCTCCATGACCCTTGTCATCACAATGTGCCACGTACTTTTCATCCCAACAGTCCACAAATTTGTCATCACAATGCTCCATGAACCCTGTAATCACAATGCTCCATGCACTTCTCATCACAATGCTCCATTACCCCTGTCATCACAATGCTCCATGACAACTGCCATCA
Organism: Mesoplodon mirus; assembly: GCF_964341445.2. Lineage (NCBI taxonomy): Eukaryota > Metazoa > Chordata > Mammalia > Artiodactyla > Ziphiidae > Mesoplodon > Mesoplodon mirus. The sequence goes on along the minus strand of NW_028295152.1, from coordinate 14,049 downwards.
CAATTTTCTATGCCCTTGTCATCACAATGCTCCAAGACCCCAGTAATCACAATGCTCCATGCCCCTCTTCATCTCAATGCTCCATGAACCCTGTCATCACAATGCATCATGCCAATCATCATAATGATTCCGGCTATTGTCAGCACAATGAAATCAAAATTCTACATGACCCCTGTCATCACAGTACTCCATGAACATTTTCCGCCCAATGCTCCATGACCCTTGTCATCAAAATGATCCATGCCCTTGTCATCCCAATGCTCCATGACCCCTGTATTCACAATGCTCCGTGACGCTTGTTATCACAGTGCTCCATGAAACTTGTCATCACAATGCTCCATGCTTTGGCAGCAAAATGCTACATGACCTTGTCATTACAATGCTCTTTGCGCATGTCATCACAATACTCCTTTACAATTGTCATCACAATCCTCCATGAAACTTGGGATCACATTGCTTCATGCCCTTGTCATCACAATGCTCCCTGCTCCTTGAAATCAAAATGATCCATGACCTCTGTCATCGCAGTGCTCCAAACCCTTGTGATCACAATGTTCCATAACACTTTTCATCACAACGCTCCATGAGGCCTGTCATCACAATACTCCATGCCCTTTTCATCACAATGCTCCATGACCTTTGTCATCACAATTCTCAATACACTTGTCATCACAATGCTCCCGGACCCTTGTAGTCAGAATGCTCCTTGAACCATGTCACGAAAAGGCTCCATGCATTCTTCATCACAAAGCCCCATGCCGTTTTCATCACAATGCTCCATGCCATTGTCATCAAAATACTCCACAAGCTTGTCATCACAATGTTCCATGACCCTTGTCATCACAATTCTCCATGCACTTGTCAGCACAATGCTCCCGGAAACTTGTCATCACTATGCTCCAAGCCATTGTCATCACAATGCTCCATTACCTTTGTCATCGGAATCCTCCATGACACTTGGCATCACAATTCTCCATGCCATTGTCATCACAATGGGCCAATACATATATCATCACAATGCTCCCTGACACCTCTCTTCACAATATTGCATGACCTGGTCATCACAATGCTCCATGCCCTTGTCATCACAATGCACCATTCCAACTGTCATCACAATAATCCATGAAACTTATTAGACCAATGCTCCATGCCCTTGTCATCACAATGCTCCATGAACACTGTCATCGCAATCATCTATGAAACTTCTCAGACCGATGCTTCATGACCCTGTCATCACAGTGCTCCATGCCCTTGTCATCACAATGCTCCAAGACCCCTGTAATCACAATGCTGCATGCCCCTTTTCATCAGAATGCTCCATGAGACTTGTCATCACAAGTCTCCATGGTCTTCTCATCACAATGCTCCAGGACCTTGTCATCACCATGCTCCATTCCCTTGTCATCACAATGCTCCATGACCCCTGTCATCACAATACTCCATGAATATTTACAGCCCAATGCTCCATGACCTTCTCATCACAATGCTCCAAGACCAATATCATCACAATGCTCCATGACAACTGTCATCACAACACTCCATGACACCTGACAACACAATGATCCGGGACCCTTGTCATCACAATGCTCCATTCCCTAGTCATCACAATGCTCCATGACCACTGTCATCACAATACTCCATGAATATTTTCAGCCCAATGCTCCATGACGCTTGTCCTCACAATGATCCATGTCCTTGTCATCCCAATGCTCCATGACCCCTGTATTCACAATGCTCCGTGAAGCTTGTCATCACAGTGCTCCATGACACCTGCCATCACAATGCTCCATGCCTTTGTCATCAAAATGCTACATGACTTTCTCATTACAATACTCTATGCGCTTGTCATCACAATACTCCATTACCATTGTCATCACTATCCTCCATGAACCTTGGGATCACATTGCTTCATGCCCTTTTCATCACAATGCTCCATGCTCTTTGAAATCAAAATGATCCATGACCCTTGTCATCACAATTCTCCATGCACTTGTCAGCACAATGCTCCCTGAACTTTGTCATCACTATGCTCCAAGCCATTGTGATCACAATGCTCCATTACCTTTGTCATCAGAATCCTCCATGACACTTGTCATCACAATGCTCCATGCCATTGTCATCACAATGGGCCAATACATATGTCATCACAATGCTCCTTGACACCTCTTTTCACAATACTGCATGACCTGGTCATCACAATGCTCCATGCCCTTGTCATCCCAATGCGCCATTCCAACTGTCATCACAATAATCCATGAAACTTATTAGACCAATGCTCCATGCCCTTGTCATCACAATGCTCCATGCCCATGTTATCACAATGTTCCAAGACACCTGTAATCAGAATGCTCCATGCCCCTTTTCATCAGTATGCTCCATGAGACTTGTCATCCCAAGGCTCCATGGTTTTCTCATCACAATGCTCCAGGACCTTGTCATCACACTGCCCCATGACCCCTGTCAGCACAATGCTCCGTGACTCCATTCATCACAATGTTCCATGACATTTGTCATCACAATGGTCCATTACCGAGTCATCAAAAGTCTCTGTGATATTTTTTACCAAAATGTTCCATGAAATTTTCATCACAGTGCTCCATGCCTTTGTCAGAACAATGCTCCATGACCCTTGTCATCACAATGTGCCACGTGCTTTTCATCACAACGGTCCACAACCTTGTCATCGATATGCTCCATAAACCTTATAATCCCAATGCTCCATGCACTTCTCATCAAAATGCTCTCTCACATGAGATATCATAATGTTCCATCACTAGTCATCACATTACTCCCTCACCCCTGTAATCACAATGTTCCATGACCCCTGTCATCACAATGCTACCTCCTCTTATCATCACAATATTCCATGACCCCTGGCATCACAATGTTCCACAACCCCTGTCATCAAAATGCTCCATGACCCTTTTCATCCCAAAGCTCCATGACCCCTGACATCACAATGTTCCATAACCCATGTCATCAAATTGTTCCATTACAATTTTCATCAAATTGCTGCATGACCCTCTCCTCAAACTCCTCCCTGCCCTTCTCATCACAATGCACCACGCCCTTTTCATCAAAATGCTCCATGACTTTTGTCATCACAAAGCTCCATGACCCTTGACATCAAAATGCTCCATGTCATTGTCTTCACAATGCTCCATGAACCCTCTCATCACGTTGCTCCATGCCCTTGTCATCACAAAGCTCCATGACACTTGTCATCACAGTGCTCGATGCCCTTCTCATCACAATGCTCCATGCCCTTGTCATTACAATCCTCCATGACCAATGTATCACAGCGTTCCGTGCTCTTGTCATCACAATGCTCCATGCCCACTCTCATCACAATAATCCATGAAATATTTCACAACAATGCTTCCTGCCCTTCTCATCACAATGCTCCATTACACCTGTAATAACAATGTTTCATGACCCCTGCCATCACAATGTTCCACGGCCTTGTCATTCACAAGGCTCCATGACACTTGTCATCACAATGTTCCAAGAACCCTGTAATCACAATGCTCCATGCCCTTGTCATCAGAAAGCCCCATGACGCATGTCATCAGAATGTTCCATGGACTTCTCATCACAATGCTCCATGCCCTTGTCATCACAATGCTCCAAGACCCTTGTTATCAAAATGCTTGATGCCCCTTTTCATCTCAAAGCTCCATGAATCCTATCATCACAATGCACCATGCCCATCATCATAATGCTTCAGGCTATTGTCATCACAATGAAATCAAAATGCTCCATGACCTCTGTCATCACAATGCTCCAAACCGTTGTGATCACAATATTCCATAACACTTATCATCACAACCCCCCATGATGCTCATAATCACAGTTATCCATGGTGTTCTCATCACTATGCTCCATAACCTTTGTCATCACAATGCTCAATACACTGGTCATCACAATGCTCCCTGACACTTGTGGTCAGTATGCTCCTTGAACACTGTCATGACAAGGCTCCATGCCTTCTTCATCACAATGATCCATGCCGTTTTCATCACAGTGCTCCAAGACACCTGTAATCACAATGTTCCATGCACTTGTCATCACAGTGCTCCATGACTCATTCATCAGAATGCTCCATGTCCTTCTCTTCACAATGCTCCATGCCCTTGTCATAACAATGCTCCAAGACCACTGTAATCACAATGCTCCATGCCCCTTTTCATCAGAATACTCCATGATAGTTTTCATCACATGTCTCCATGGTCTTCTCATCACAATGCTCCAGGACCTTGTCATCACCATGCTCCATTTCCTTGTCATCACAATGTTCCATGACCCCTGTCATCAGAGTACTCCATGAACATTTTCAGCCCAATTCTCCATGACACTCTCATCACAATGCTCCATGACCAATATCACCACAATGCTCCATGTCCACTGTCATCACAACACTCCATTACCCCTGACAACACAGTGAGCCGGGTCTCTTGTCATCACAATGCTCCATGACCCCTGTCATCACAATACTCCATAAACATTTTCAGCCCAATCTTCCATGACACTTGTCATCACAATGATCAATGCCCTTTTCATCCCAATGCTCCATGACCCCTGTATTCACAATGCTCTGTGACGCATGTCTTCACAGTGTTCCATGACACCTGTCATCACAATTCTCCATGCCTTTGTCAGCAAAATGTTACATGAACTTGTCATTACAATGCTCTATGAGCTTGTCATAACAATACTCCTTTACCATGGTCATCACAATCCTCCATGAACCTTGGTATAACATTGTTTCTTGCCCTTGCCATCACAATGCTCCATGCTTCTTGAAATCAACATGATCCATGACCTGTGTCATCACAATGCTCTAAACACTTGTGATCACCAAGTTCCATAACACTTGTCATCACAAAGCTCCATGATGCCTGTCATCACAATACTCCATGCACTTTTCATCACAATGCTCCATGACCTTTGTCATCACAATTCTCAATACACTTGTCATCACAATGCTCCCTGACACTTGTCTTCAGAATGCTCCATGAACCCTGTCAGGAAAAGGCTCCATGCCTTTTTCCTCACAATGCCCCTTGCAGTTTTCATCACAATGATCCATGCCATTGTCATCAAAATACTCCACAAGCTTGTCATCAAAATGCTCCATGACCCTTGTCATCACAATTCTCCATGCACTTGTCAGCACAATGCTCCCTGACCCTTGTCATCACAATGCTCCAAGCCATTGTCCTCACACTGTTCCATTACCTTTGTCATCAGAATCCTCCATGACACTTGCATCACAATGCTCCATGCCATTGTCATCACAATGGGCCATTACATATGTCATCACAATGCTCCCTGACTCCTGTCTTCACAATACTGTATGACCTGGTCTTCACAATGCTCCATGCCCTTGATATCTCAAAGCTCCATGACCCCTGTCATCACAATGCTCCGTGACTCCAGTCATCACAATGCTTCATGACCTTTGTCATCACAATGGTCCATGCCCTCATCATCAACAGTCTCTGTGACCTTTTTAACCACAATGCTCCATGAACTTTTCATCACAATGCTCTTTGACACTTGTCATCACAATACTCTATGCCCTTCTCAGCACAATGCTCCATGACCGTTGTCATTACAATGCTCCATTCGCTTGACACACAATGCTCCTTGACACATGTCATCACAATTTGCCATGCGCTTGTCATCACAGTGCTCCACAATCTTGTCATCACAATGCTCCATAAACCTTGTCATCACAATGCTACATGCACTTAACATCACAATGTTCAATGACCCCTGACATCACAATGTTCCATAACACCTGTCACCAAAATGCTCCATGACCCTTTTCATCAAAATGTTCCATGTCCCCTGACATCACAATGCTCCATGACCACTGTCATCACAATGCTCCATGCTCCTTGAAATCACAATGATCCATGACCTCTGTCTTCACAATGCTCCAAACCCATGTGATCACAATGTTCCATAACCCTTGTCATCACAACGCTCCATGATGCCTGTCATCACAATACTCCATGCCCTTGTCGTCACAATGCTCCATGATATTTGTCATCACAATTCTCAATACACTTGTCATCACAATGCTCTCTGACACTTGTCGTCAGAATGCTCCTTGAAACCTGTCATGAAAAGGCTCCATGCATTTTTCATCACAGTGCTCCATGCCCTTTTCATCACAATGCTCCATGCCATTGTCTTCACAATTCTCCACAAGCTTGTCATCTGAATGCTCCATGACACTTGTCATCACAATGCTCCATGAGCACTGTCATCACAGTGCTCCATACCACGTGTCATTACAGTGCTCAATGACGCTGGCCATTCACAATTATCCGTGGTCTTCTCATCACAATGCTCCACACCCTTGTCATCAAAATGCTCCATGACTCTTGTCATCACAATGTTCCATGGCCACTGTCATCACAATTATCCACACCCCTTGTCATTATAGCGCTCCATGACGCTCATCCTCAAAATTATCCATGGTCTTCTCATCACAATGCTCCACGGTCTTGCCATCACAATGCTCCATGCCCTGGTCGTCACAAGGCTCCTTGTTCCCTGTCATCACAATTCTCCACGTTCTTGGCAACACTATGTTCCATGACACTTCCCATCACAGTGTTAAATGCTTTGTCATCACAATACTCCACAAGCTTTTCATCACAATACTCCATGACCCTTGTCATCACAATGATCCATGACCCCTGTCATCACAATGCTCCATGAGACATATCATCACAATGCTCCATGCCCCTTGTCATTACAGTGCTCCAAAATGCTCGTCACCTGAATTATCCATGGTCTTCTCATCATAATGCTCCACGGTCTTGCCATCACAATGCTCCATGCCCTGGTCATCACAATTCTCCACGTCCTTGTCATCACAATGCTCCATGACAGTTCTCATCACAATGTTACATGCTCTTGTCATCACAATTCTCCATGCACTTGTCATCACAATGCCCCCTGACCCCTGTCATAGCAAGCCGCATGCATTTGTCATCACAATGCTTCACGACATTTTCATCAAAATTCTCAATGGCCGTTGTCATCACAATGCTCCATGCCCTTGTCATCACAATGCTCCATGACACTTGTCATCACAATGCTCCAAGCCTTTGTCATCACAATGCTCCATTACCTTTGGCATCACAATCCTCTATAACACTTGGCATCACAATGCTCCATGCCATTGTCATCACAATGGTACATGAAATATGCCATCACAATGCTCCCTGAAACCTGTCTTCACCATACTCCATGACCTTGTCATCACAATGTTCCATGCCCTTGTCATCACAATGTGCCATGCCCACTGTCAACACAATTATCCATGAAATTTGTCAGACCAATGCTCCATGCCCCTGTCATCACAATGCTACATGACCCCAGTCATCACAATGCTCCGTGTGTCCCGTCATCACAAGGCTTCATGACCTGTGTCATCACAATGGTCAATGCCCTCATCATCACAGTGTTCTGTGAAATTTGTCACCAAAATGTTCCATGACCTTTTCATCACAGTGCAGATACGTCCATGAGTGCAAGTGCCCTATGCTCTGTAGCTCATCTTTTAGATGTTTTAGCAAACACAATACACTTCTCCATAGTGGCCGTTGGCAAATTACAATTCCACTATCAGCCTCACAGGGCTCCCTTTTCTCCTCGCCCTGTCCTGCATTTCTGGTGTTTACACTTTATGTGGATGGCCCTTCTGACTGATGTGAAGTGATACATTTTGTAGTATTGATTTCCAGTGCCCACCTGTTTGGTTGGATAAAAAGTGTGTATGGCCTTTACTTGAATATATTCGGAAAAAATTGCATACGCCCTTTTGGGCCAACTGCATCATTGGCGATGTTCAGCCCCTTTTCTTGTGCTTTAATGGGGAGTCCTTTCTACCTCTTCAAATCTGTTTCCTGCCACTCTCCCTTGCTTACAACTCCTTTCCTGTGACTTACCTCAAGACATTTTTCGACGATAGATATTTTCACCTCTGCAGTTTCATGAATTTTAGTGCCCCTGAGTTCCATTTTTCAACCTGTGTTTTTGGAAACTGGACACAAAACAGTGGGATTTCCTCTAGCCCTATTCTGTTTCCGTGGACAATTCTAGCCTTTGATGAATTTGTCTTCCAGATTGGAAATTAGAGTGGCATGTTCCTGTCCGAACAACTAAGACTTGTCTCTAAATTTTTCTCATCCTTCCGCTTCATCCTCTGGACAAATTCCAAACTGTGTGCAACAGGATGTTGACGGTGCTGATATCCACAAGTGAGGAGATTGTTAGGAAAGATGCTGGAGGGGTGAACCCGAGCACCAGACAATGAGGAGATGAGGTGCCTTTTCCAAACTCTTTCCGAACAAATGGTGTACCATCCTCTAGGTGTGACAGGCATGTTTTAGTTGTAGGAAGGGTCCAGTGCATGGAAGGAGAACACCAGGGATTTTTCCAAATCAGTGCCTCCCCGTACCCCAAACTGGGGAATTTTTAAGCTACGGCTACACGTATGTCCATTAAGCGCCTTGGGAAATAGGCAGAGCCCAAACTTTAGATGATTGAAATCTTCAGGGTCAGAAGCGTTCACCATCGGCCTTGCTTAGGTTACATTTTATCTGTCTTTGATAGACGATGTCAATAAAAGTATCTATTCTTTTTCAGATTATTTCCCCTTATAGGTTATTGCAAAATATTCAGTGTAGTTCCCTGTGCTATACAGTAGTTCCTTGTTGATGATCTATTTTATACATAGCAGTGTGTATGTGTTAATCCCACACTGTTAATTTATCCCTTCTCCTACCTTTCCCCTTTGGTAACAATAAATTATAAGATTTTATACTTCTCAGAAATGGGGGAGCTGAAAGAGAGGTATCCTTTTCAATGGAAAAGCATTCAAAACAAGATTGAAGCTTCAGCCATGAGTATTCGATGTACATCCATGGAAATAAATCACTTCATTTCTCTAATGTTGACCTGACAAATAAGACAGACGTCTTCACTGAACTTGCTTATAGTAAAGTGATGGAAATATCAAAGGTAAGTCTTAGAAACATCTTATTTTACCCGAGCATTATACACTGCTCTATGTTAACTACAGTTTGGCCCACACATCTGTTCATTGAAGTTACAATGTTCTCAATTTCTGTTACTGATCCTCCAGAGTGGACCCCAACAGAAGTCCCCGTGCCCAGTGTCATTGGAGCCAACAGATCAAGACTGAGTTGGTTCAGAAGCAAAGGAAACATTATTTTGAAAACAGAATGGAGAGGTGAGAGCGTGCACTCCCCCACGGGCTGTGGGCTGGGATGCTGTGTAGGGATCCCAGGAGCGTCACTGGGAGGGAGGGGATGGAGCTCTTGAGGGCTGGGTTGGCTGCAGCTCAGGCTCTATGCCGTGGAGTCTGCATGGGACCCCGCTAGCTGAGGTGTGGACCCAGCCATTCTGCACTACGAAATCGGGTCTGAAGTGCCGGGTGTGGGACCTCTGCATGCGGAACCCTAGGAGCATGTGAAATTAGACAAAGCACAAAGGAAAAACAGGTAAGACTTTATTTTATTGCCCAGATTCTCTTTTTATATCCCAGGAATTTTTAATGAACGTTGACAGAGACGAACACCTCCTCTGCTTTTTGTTCTGTTCCTCATTCTTGGGGTGTTGAGGGTGCAGACCCCTCTTTTGTAACTGCTTCATGCTGTGGTTGGAGCCCTGATACAGCGGGCGAGGGGCAAAACGTCTCCCCACCAGCCTCCAGGTGAGTTTGATTGTCCCAAGGTCTCCTGCCTCACTTCTTGTCCGCCTGAGCACCAGCATTGGAAGTGTTATAGATTCTAATGACCTTTAAGTGCCCAGGAGAGAGATGTGCAGAGATGCTGAGGTGGCAGGTTTCACCCCACCCCACATTTGTTCGGCGACCTTAGGCTGACGGTTTTTGCCAGCCTAGATGCTCTGACCAGTAGTCTGTGCTTTCTTTAATTAGGTCCCTGAATTAATGTACAAACAGCACCATGTGTCAGAGCCCTGCCCGCGCAACTCCCAGACAGTCCAGGGTCAGTGGTGATCCAGGACCATGACGTCCACTGAGTCAACGGCCTTTAGAAGTAGCCAGCAGTCCAGGCGGTCATATTGACCACCCTCACCGCGGTGTCTGTAGGGTTTTCTATGGTGAAAGCGTGATATACGTTTCCCCCGCCAAGCTTATTAGCTCCCCTCTGGGTGCAGTAAGTCCTGCAAGCAGTAGTCTGCTCTTTCGGGGCACAGTCTTGTTGTTTTCTGAGAGAAACTCCAGGTCAAGTGATGGTCACACGAGTCATCTTGGGGGCCCGTTGCCCCCATTTGTCTCTCTGGAGGTTGGAGTTGGAGGGCCTCCTCACTCGAGGTCAGTGTGTCCACAGAGCGACCCCTGCAACTTCAGGGCATGATGGGTGGTTAGGATCACGACGTGGGGTCCTTTTCCCTTAGGAGGGAGCTGGCCTTGTGGGCTGCTGATTTCTAGCTTTTTAGATACCCCAGTATCCTGGCCTGATGAGTCGGTGGGCAAAGCCCTTGGTGACCATAGTTTATCATACCTGAAGGGCATTCTTGTGTTGCTCCATTTCAAGTGGTCCCAGTTTTTGCACTAAGTCTCCAAGGGCAATTAACCTTTAACCGGGTATGTAAAGGTCAAAGGGTTTAGCTAAATTAGCGAGTTCCTGTTCAAGGGTCTGAATTGACTGCTCTTTCCATTCTTGAAAGGCTGCTTCTGGATTCTATACAAAAGGATCATCATCTTTTCGTGTCAGTGTTTCATGTAGTGGCCCAGCTATTAGACTGTAGTTAGGGATCCAGATGCAGAAAACCTTGGCCTCCCCAGGAACCCCTAAGCTGTCTTCTAGTTTTAGAAGAGGTAAAGCTGCAAATGGCTTCTTCCCTATCCTGGGATGCGTTTCTCTGAATATCTGTGAGAATGAAGCCCAGGCATGTCACCTGAGCCTGGGATATTTGAGCCTTTTACTTGGACACCTTCTATCCTTTCTTGGCTAGGTAGTTCAGAGGCGTCTTTAGTAGGCCTGGCAATCAGAATGTCATCTGCATATTGAAGGAGGGTTCCCTTTTACAGAGGTAGAACGTTTTGGTCTTTAGAGGACATTTCCCCAATGATGGTGTGGGGATTTTTGAACCATTGGGGCAGGACGGCCCAGCATTATTGCTTGTGTTGCATGTAGTGTCCTGCCACACACAAGCCAAAAATTCTTGTGACTCTGAGATGAATGGAATACAGAAGAAGGCATCATTGAAGTGTAATACATAATGCCATGGCCTGGTGGATGGTAGAATGAGCAGCAGGGTGTAGGAAATAGGAGCTACTGGATGTATATCCTCGGTGGCTTCACTGACTGTCCTGATATCCTTTACCAGGTCTCCAGCAGCACATGGGGCTCTCGTGGTCAGGCCAATCCCAGGATATGGAGCTCACCTGGGCTGCACCCCCCACCCCACAGCCCACGGGGCTCTCGTGGTCAAGTCCTTCCAGTGTATGGAGCTCACCTGTGCAGCTACCCAGCAGCCCATGGGGCTCTCATAGTCAGGCCCTTCCCAGGATACAGAACTCCCCTGGGCAGTTACCCCAGCAGGGCTGGACACACAGGAACTGTGCACATAGCCCATCTTGCAGAGAACCCCCAGCTCACCTGTCGCTCACAGCTGACACAGAACACCTCAGAGCAGGACTTGAACTAACAAACAGCAGCTCTGACAGATCTGTGACCCTGGCTATCACTCTGTGCAGCCTCTCTCTGCCTGGTCTTCCAGACACTTCCACTGCAGCCAGGGCACCAGGCCTCTGTCTCCACCCACCATCACTCCTCTCCCTGACTCCTGGGTTCCTCTCATTAGGATAGGGTCTTCTTGAAGTTGTTTTCCACTCATGGACCAGATAAAATGATAAGAAAACAAGCCGCAGCTGCAGCCCCTTGTCTAGCCTGACTCTCAAGAGCCCACACCTCTTCCTTGGGCCTGGCCCATTTAACAAGTTTCATTTTCTGCAACTGTGAACCCCTGAGGGGTGAGGATTGGCTGATTTGGGCAGCCTGACACTGCCTGCCAGCCCTTCCCAGGTGTGCCTGTGTTGAGGTCAATATAAACACCTCTCCAGTCAGCAAGTGCCCCTGTAGCAGTGCCTGATGCCATATTCTCTGCCCCGTCAGCAGTGTCGGGGCTGGGGTGGTGGTACGGAGGGAGAGGCCGTGGCTTTGTGGGTGGCCCAGTGTGAGTGGGGCTCTGCTGGACTTTCTGCAGGAGTTGCCAGGCTGCCACCTGCTAAAGAAGATGATGTGTCATCCATACCTGCCGCTGGAATTTCTCCCCAGGCAGAGGTGAGGAAGTAAAAAAGCAGTGGGGGCCGTGGCAGGAGGGGTATCTCAGGCAGGGAAATGGAAAGATTCCAGAAGAGCATCTGGGCCCAGGACCATCCTGACTGGCCTGCAGGCACCAAGTCGGCCTGCGTGCTGTCGCTGGTGTGGCTCCACAGCCCTTCCTCTAGGCTTGCAAGTGCTTTTACATATTCAGGTGTTTTACCTGGAAAGGGTGGGAAGAGTTCAGCTGCAGCAGGACTGGGACTCAGCTCACATTTACTCACAGACGCCTCGACACAGTCCCCCAGCTTTGCAATGAGGATGCTCCTTGTGGGGGGGAGTGCTGCTGAGTGCATGGGAGACGATTTCCCACCTCTGACCAACTTAAGAATTTTTACCACTGGAGCAAGTGCCCTGATACGATTTTCCTCTGTATAACTGGTGGGTTCTGTTTTTTTTTTTTTTTTTTTTTCTTTATTTTCTTTTTGGTTCAAGGTAGATTTTATTTATTCCTCTTTTTTTTTAATTTGGAGATATAAACATGGAAATAATGCATTAATATAAAGACATCTATGTGAAGGGAAAAACTTTTTTTCTGTTTTATTTGATTAAATGTAATTTATTTATTTATAATTTTTTAAAATTTATTTATTTCTTTTATACAGCAGGTTCTTATTGGATATCTATTTTATACATATAAGTGTGCACATGTGAATCCTAGTCTCCCAATTCATCCCACCACCACCCTCACATGGTGTTCCCCCCTTGGTGTCCATATGTTTCTTCTCTACATCTGTGTCTCTATCTCTGCCCTGCAAACTGGTTCATCTGTACCATTTTTCTAGGTTCCACATATATGCATTAATATACAATATTTGTTTTTCTCTTTCTGACATACTTCACTCTGTATGACAGTCTCTAGATCCCTCAAGGTCTCTACAAATGACCCAATTACATTCCTATGTATGGCTGAGTAATATTCCATTGTATATATGTGCCAGATCTTCTTTATCCATTCATCTGTTGATGGACACTTAGGTTGCTTCCATGTCCTGGCTATTGCAAATAGAGCTGCAATGAACATTTTTGTACATAACTCTTTTTGAATTATGGTTTTCACAAGGAAAATGTCCAGTAGTTGGATTGTTGTGTCGTATGGTACTTCTATTGTTAGTTATTTAAAGGAACCTCCATAATGTTCTCCCTAGTGCCCATATCAATTTACATTCCCACCCACAGTGCAAGTGTGTGCCCTTTTCTCCAATAAAGGCCTCTCCAGCATTTATTGTTTTGTAGATTTTTTTGATGATTGCCACTCTGACTGCTGTGAGGTGATACCTCACGGTAGTTTTGATTTGCATTTCTCTAATGATTAGTGATGTTCAGCATCCTTTCATGTGTTTCTTGGTAATCTGTATATCTTCTTTGGAGAAATGTCTATTTAGGTCTTCTGCCCGTTTTTGGATTGGGTTATTTGTTTTTGTGATATTGAGCTACATGCGGTGCTTGTAAAGTTAGGAGATTAATCCTTTGTCAATTGCTTCATTTGAAAATATTTTCTCCCATTCTGAGTGTTGTTTTGCATCTTGTTTATGTTTTCCTGTACTGTGTAAAAGCTTTTAAGTTTCATTAGGTCCCATTTGTTGATTTCTGTTTTTATTTCCATTTCTCTAAGTGGTGGGTCAAAAAGGATCTTGCTGTGATTTATGTC